>NC_069500.1:138574329-138631829 GCF_027579735.1 Bombina bombina
TTAAAAGTTAAGGGTTAAAAAGTCTATAGGGGGGGCAATTGTGTGACAGGTTATCTCCTCGTTATCAGTCAATGTACCTTATATGTAGGGCTCAAACATTATAAAGATAAATAGTGCTCTATAGTTGGAGCAATCATATCAGTGCCCCATATGTGTTGGCAATTTACTAAATCTGAGTGTCATCATGGTAGTTATTACTTCACAGTAGTGAAGAGCAGTGTAATGATAGTAGTTATACTTTCTAGTTAGTACAAATTACAGATAACAACGCCAATCTAAATGGGTATTTAGACCCCCTGGAGTCATGGTACCCAATTCGAAAGTCCATTTTGCTTCCAATTGTAGCAATCTTCTGCCCCTATCACCCCCTCTGGGAAAGGGGGGTACATGGTCGATAAGGGTATATTTTAAGTCCTTAACTGTATGACCTGTTTGCGCAAAATGTTGGGCAACTGGTTGCTCGGATGTCCCCTTTTCTATAGCCGTCCTTATTGATGACCTGTGGTTGGCCATTCTGGTACGCAGGTCATCTTCTGTTTTCCCCACGTAAAATATACCACATACACAATGTAGGAGTTAAACCACATGTGTAGTGGTACATGTCATCCGATGTTTGTGTTGGTATTTTTTCTTTTTATAGGGGTGTGTGAAATAGGTTCCTGTAATGAGAGCACTACAGGTAGTACATCCCAGACACCTGAAACAGCCTGCTTTTTTATTTTTATTCAGCCAGGTTCTTTTTTCGTAGTTGTGTGTCGGGTCAGTATGTACAAGATAGTCTTTGAGTGACTTAGCTCTTTTGTAACCAATCCTAGGTGGTGGTAGGTTTTTGAATGGAAGAGTATTGTCCGTACTCAAGATGTCCCAATTCTTGTGCAAACTAGTTGTCAAATTGTATTTATCTTGTGTATAAGTTGTTATAAAAGTCATTCTAGGTTGCACCTTTTCTTTTGTGGTATCTGTATCTTGTTTTCTAAGTTCTTGTTCCGTTTTTCTGAGTTGGCTCTCTGGATATCCTCGTTGGGTGAAGCGCTCCTTCATTTCTCCAAGTTGTATGTCCACGTTATTTTGTTGCGTATTGTTTCTAATGACTCTCATGAGTTGAGATTTAGGTAGAGCCTTTTTTAGCGCTGGGGGGTGACAGCTGGTATAATGCAATAAGGAGTTCCTATCGGTATCCTTTTTGTACAGAGTGGACTGTATATGATTATCCTCCTTATACAAATGTAGGTCCAAGAAATCAATGGTTTTGTTGTTATAGTTCATTTTGAACTTGATATCTGGAGATACTTGGTCCAACTGTTTAAACCATGTAAGTAGTTCTTCTTCTGTACCACGCCAGATTAGAATGAGATTGTCTATGTACCGTTTAAACAGCTGTATTCTAGGGTCTTGAAAAAGGTCTGTATCTTCAGTTTCGAATATCTCCATAAACAAGTTTGCATAGGATGGGGCCACATTGGACCCCATCACTGTGCCTGTTAGTTGTAAATAAAGTTGATTTTCTAATTTAAAATAATTCGTTGTCAAACAAAACTCAAGTAATGTCAGCAGTATTTCTGCTGGGGGTCCCACATATGGATAACGTTGGAGCTGTTTAGTGATTGCTCTCATTCCTAGATAGTGAGGAATAGCCGTATACAGACTGGTAACGTCAAGCGTTACCAGTATGTCTGTGTCCAATATTGGTCCCATATTTCCAATGATGTTAAGGAGCATATTGGAATCCAATAAGAAGGTATACATATTTCTCACAAGTGGCTGAAGAAAAGAATCTACAAATTTTGCTAGTGGTTGATGTAAGGACTGGATAGCTGACACAATTGGTCGTCCAGGTGGTAGGTTTAACCTCTTGTGGATCTTGGGAACTGTATAGAACACTGGTATTCGTGGATATTGTGTCTTCAGGAATCCCAGTTCTTGTTTTGTAATATAGCCTCCTGTGTGGATTTGGTCTAGAAACTTGTCTATCTTTTCCTTAAAGTGTCCCGTGGGATCTCTTGGTAGCTTTCGGTAGGTCTGTGGATCTTCTAGTTGGGTTAGGGCTTCCATCTTGTAGTCGCTATAATTCTGAAGGACTATAGCCCCACCTTTGTCAGCCTCCCGTATAATGATAGATGGATCCTTTGCCAGGAGGGGCTGGTGGCGTCCCGGGCAGCTCATGGTCTATTTAGGCCCTGGACAGGTAATAACAAACTTACACTGTTTGTATTCACAGGAGTCTGATGACGGGCATTATCGCCCGAAAACGTTTATTATGTTGTGATAGAATAAAAACACTTTTGTTCACTATAACGGCGAGTACCTCTGTTCACTGGAACCTCTTATGCATATATATATATAAAATAAATAATTATATATATATATATATATATACACACACACACACACACAAGGGTGTCTTTTTACAGTTATATATTGTCATTTTCTCTTGTAAGGTGTATCCAGTCCACAGATTCATCCATTACTTGTGGGATATTCTCCTTCCCAACAGGAAGCTGCAAGAGGATCACCCACAGCAGAGCTGTATATATTGCTCCTCCCCTAACTGCCACCTCCAGTCATTCTCTTGCAGCTCTCGACAAGGGAAGTAGCTAGAGAGATGTGGTGAATTAGTGTAGTTTATCTTCAATCAAAAGTTTATTTTTAAACGGTGCCGGCATTGTACTGTTTTTTTACCTCAGGCAGAAATTAGAAGAAGAATTTGCCTGAGGTTTTTGATGATCTTAGCAGGTTGTAACTAAGGTCCACTGCTGTTCTCACACATAACTGAAGAGTATGGGGAAACTTCAGCTTGGAGAACGGCCTGCAGAATTAACTGCCCTGAGGTATGTTCAGTATATTTTTTTCTAGAGGATCATAAGAACTAGAAAATGCTGACAGTGCCTGATATAGTTAAGGTAAGCCTGATTGCAGTGATTTAGTAACGACTGGCATCATGCTTGCAGTAAAGGGTAATTTTCATATTACTTTCTATTATGGCTTAGTATGTAAAACGTTATATATATATATATATATATATATATATATATATAAGGAACGGTTTTTACTGAAGTGATAAATCTGTATTATATTGGACCTCTAAAGGGATTTTGTGCCTAAAAAAGTCATTTTATGGGAAGGTAGGAGCCACAGTAGAGCTGTGGCAGTTTGCTTGTGACTGTTATAACGTTTTTTTACAGTTTTTTGCTTCGTTTTTTGAACCTGAGGGGTTAATCATCCATTTGCAAGTGGGTGCAATGCTATTTTAATCTATTATATACACTGTAAATTTATAGTTAACTGCTTTTTTTCACTGTTTTGCAGTTTTTGTTTTTGTGTTTTTCCCTTAAAGGCACAGTACCGTTTTTTATATTCTGCTTTTTCACATTAATTAAAGTGTTTTCAAAGCTTGCTGGTCTCATTACTAGTCTGTTAAACATGTCTGACATAGAGGAAACTCCTTGTTCATTATGTTTAGAAGCCATTGTGGAACCCCCTCTTAGAATGTGTACCAAATGCACTGATCTTAAATCTTTATTTGGGGCCTAGTTTTCCACATGGCTGTTATTTTACTCCTAGGAATAGTTTTGTAAGGCCCTCTGACTTTGAGTGCATGGTGGGAGGGGCCTATTTTCGCGCTCTAATTGTGCAGTTGTTTATTACATCCTGAGACATCCAGCTTCCCTGAAGGAGTCCCCTGACGTAGCCCTAGACGACATTCTAATACAGGCGTCGAATTTTCAAATCGCCAGGTCCCATACAGACATTGTTCTGGCATTCCTGAGGTCGCATGGGTGGAAAGTGAACAAAGAAAAAAGTTCTCTATCCCCTCTCACAAGAGTTTCCTTCCTAGGAACTCTGATAGATTCTGTAGAAATTAAGGTTTAACCTGGTTGTCAAAACTTCTAAACTCCTGCCGTGTTCTTTATTCTACTTCTCTCCCTTCAGTGGCTCAGTGTATGGAAGTAATCGGCTTAATGGTAGCGGCAATGGACATAGTGCCGTTTGCCCGCCTACATCTCAGACCGCTGCAAATGTGCATGCTCAGTCAGTGGAATGGGGATTACACAGATTTGTCCCCTCTGCTAAATCTGGATCAAGAGACCAGGGATTCTCTTCTCTGGTGGTTATCTCGGGTCCATCTGTCCAAGGGTATGACCTTCCGCAGGCCAGATTGGACAATAGTAACGACAGATGCCAGCCTTCTGGGCTGGGGTGCAGTCTGGAACTCCCTGAAGGCTCAGGGCTTGTGGACTCGGGAGGAGACACTCCTTCCGATAAACATTCTGGAACTAAGAGCGATATTCAATGCTCTTCAGGCTTGGCCTCAGCTAGCTGCGGTCAGGTTCATCAGATTTCAGTCGGACAACATCACGACTGTAACCTACATCAACCATCAAGGGGGAACAAGTTGTTCCCTAGCAATGTTGGAGGTTTCAAAAATAATTCTATGGGCAGAGGTTCACTCTTGCCATCTATCAGCTATCCATATCCCAGGAGTAGAGAACTGGAAGGCGGATTTTCTAAGTCGACAGACTTTTCATCCGGGGGAGTGGGAACTCCATCCGGAGGTGTTTGCACAGTTGATTCAACTTTGGGGCAAACCAGAACTGGATCTCATGGCGTCTCGTCAGAACGCCAAGCTTCCTTGTTACGGATCCAGGTCCAGGGATACCAAGGCAGCGCTGATGGATGCTCTAGCAGCGCCTTGGTCTTTCAACCTGGCTTATGTGTTTCCACCGTTTCCTCTGCTCCCTCATCTGATTGCCAAGATCATGCAGGAGAGAGCATCAGTGATTTTGATAGCACCTGCGTGGCAATGCAGGACTTGGTATGCAGATCTGGTAGACATGTCATCCCTTCCACCATGGACTCTACCGCTGAGGCAGGACCTTCTACTTCAGGGTCCTTTCAACCATCCAAATCTAATTTCTCTGCGTCTGACTGCTTGGAGATTAAACGCTTGATTTTATCAAAACGTGGTTTCTCCGAATCGGTCATTGATACCTTAATTCAGGCTTGAAAGCCTGTCACGAGGAAAATCTATCATAAGATATGGTGTAAATATCTTCATTGGTGTGAATCCAAGGGTTACTCATGGAGTAAAGTCAGGATTCCCAGGATATTATCTTTTCTCCAAGAAGGATTGGAGAAGGGATTGTCAGCTAGTTCCTTAAAGGGACAGATTTCTGCTCTGTCTATTCTTTTGCACAAGCGTCTGGCGGATGTTCCAGACGTTCAGGCTTTTTGTCAGGCGTTAGTTAGAATCAAGCCTGGAGTTTATATTTAGTTCTTAAGTTCTTCAAGGGGTTCCTTTTGAACCTCTGCATTCCATAGATATCAAGCTTTTTTCTTGGAAAGTTCTGTTTTTGGTAGCTATCTCTTCGGCTCGAAGAGTTTCAGAGTTATCTGCCTTGCAGTGTGATTCCCCTTATCTGATCTACCATGCAGATAAGGTAGTTTTGCGTACCAAACCTGGATTTCTTCCTAAGGTGGTATCTAATAAGAACATCAATCAGGAGATTGTTGTTCCTTCATTATGTCCTAATCCTTCCTCAAAGAAGGAACGTCTTTTACACAATCTTGATGTGGTTCGTGCTTTAAAGTTTTATTTACAAGCTACGAAGGATTTTCGTCAAACATCTGCTTTGTTTGTTGTCTACTCTGGACAGAGGAGAGGCCAAAAGGCTTTGGCAACTTTATCTTTTTGGCTAAGAAGTATAATACGCTTAGCTTATGAGACTGCTGGCCAGCAGCCTCCTGAAAGGATTACAGCTCATTCCACTAGAGCGGTAGCTTCCACATGGGCTTTTACAAATGAGGCCTCGGTTGAACAGATTTGTAAGGCGGTGACTTGGTCTTTGCTTCATACCTTTTCTAAATTCTACAAATTTGATACTTTTGCTTCTTCGGAGGCTATTTTTGGGAGAAAGGTCTTACAGGCAGTGGTGCCTTCCGTTTAAGGGCCTGCCTTGTCCCTCCCTTCATCCGTGTCCTAAAGCTTTGGTATTGGTATCCCACAAGTAATGGATGAACCCGTGGACTGGATACACCTTTACAAGAGAAAACAAAATTTATGCTTACCTGATAAATTTATTTCTCTTGTGGTGTATCCAGTCCACGGCCCACCCTGTCATTTTAAGGCAGGTGTTTTTTATTTTTATTTTTAAACTACAGTCACCACTGCAACCTATAGTTTCTCCTTTCTCTTGCTTGTCTTCGGTCGAATGAGGTGGCAGTTAGGGGAGGAGCTATATAGACAGCTCTGATGTGGGTGATCCTCTTGCAGCTTCCTGTTGGGAAGGAGAATATCCCACAAGTAATGGATGAATCCGTGGACTTGATACACCACAAGAGAAATAAATTTATCAGGTAAGCATAAATTTTGTTTTTGTTTAATCATTTCTAGAAAACACACTGTGTAAAAAATGTACACAGGTGGCCAGCAGGAGGAGGCAAAGAGCACCCCAGCAGAGCTGTTAAGTATCACTTTCCTTACCCATAACCCCCAGTCATTTTCTTTGCCTTGATCATGGGAGGATGGCTAATATAGTGTCTGAAGATTTTAATCCTTTTAATGGGCACTTTTTCATGTAATTGGCATGAGTCCATGAGCTAGTGACGTATGGGATATACATTCCTACCAAGAGGGGGCAAAGTTTCCCAAACCTCAAAATGCCTTTAAATACTCCTCCCACCACACCCACAACTCCGTTTTACAAACTTTGCCTCCTATGGAGGCGGTGAAGTAAGTTTGTGCTTGATTTTTATGATTTCTTCTATGATAAGCGCTTCTAAGCATTCTGAAGCCCAATTCCTCTGAGTACAGTGTTTGTCAGAGGGATGTGAAGCGAGTATGCCTATTGTTTTTATGGTTTCTCTCACGGGAAATCTTTACAAGGGTTCTCTGTTATCAGTCGTAGGGATTCATCTCCTACCTCCCTTTTCAGATCGACGATATACTCTTATATACCATTATCTCTGCTGATAGTTTTCAGTACTGGTTTGGCTATCTGCTATGTGTGTTTGGGTGTCTTTCGGTAAGTATGTATCATTGTTTCAGACACTCTCAGCTATGGGTTGGCGCTTTACGTATTAATATAAAGTTTTAAATATATGTATTTTACTTACATTTGCCATGATTCATGATGTTTATTTCCCTTTTGCAGTCTTAACAGTTTCAGTATAAGAATCATGTTTGTGAAAGTTTATTTAAACTTTTTTTTCTTACCTGGGGTTTTCAGTCTTTTTCTATTTTTTTCCGCGGGCAAATCTAGGCTCGCGAGGACGCAAAATGCTGTTATTTATTGCGTAATTTTTGGCGCAGATTTTTTTTGGCACGAAGTTGCGCCTTTGATGGCGCAAATGTCATCTTTTCCTGCGTCTTTGTTGACGCTAGTTATTTTTGCGCAAAGTTGCGTTTGTTATGACGCGAGTTGCGTCATTTCCTGGTGTTGGTTTTGCGGCAAAATTTTTTTTACATTCTTTTGCGTAATGCGTCATTCTTGGCACCAAAATTTTGTTATTTTACCCCTCTCCCTCTATTGTTCGCTGTTTTCATGATTTTTGAAAACTATTATGCCTGCTTTTTTTGCTTTTATTTTTTTATTTAAAAAATAAATACTATCTTTGTTTTTTTCCTATCTACTGAAACTGTTACCTTGTGGAAATGGAATGTTTTGCCTAATGTTATTTTTCTTTTTCTGTTGCATTTTGCGGGATGTCTCATTCTGATTGGCAAGAGTCCATGAGTTAGTGACGTATGGGATATACAATCCTACCAGGAGGGGCAAAGTTTCCAAAACCTCAAAATGCTTATAAATACACCCCTCACCACACCCACAATTCAGTTTTACAAACGTTGCCTCCTATGGAGGTGGTGAAGTAAGTTTGTGCTAAGATTTCTACGTTGATATGCGATTCTCAGCATTGTTGAAGCCCGATTCCTCTGAGTACAGCGAATGTCAGAGGGACGTGAAGGGAGTATCGCTTATTGAATACGATGATTTCCCTAACGGGGGTCTATTTCATATGTTCTCTGTTATCGGTCGTAGAGATTCATCTCCTACCTCCCTTTTCATATCGACAATATACTCTCAAGTTACCATTACCTCTACTGATAACTGTTTCAGTACTGGTTTGGCTATCTTGTTAGCGTTACGAGTCCAGGTCAAGGGATCCCCACTCTGTACTGATGCTCTAGCAGTACCTTGGTCGTTCAACCTGGCTTATGTGTTTCCACCATTTCCTCTCCTACCTCGTCTGATTGCAAGAATCAAACAGGAGAGAGCTTCAGTAATCCTGATAGCGCCTGCATGGCCACGCAGGATTTGGTATGCAGATCTAGTGGACATGTCATCTCTGCCACCGTGGAAACTGCCATTGAGACAGGACCTTCTCATTCAAGGTCCGTTCCAACATCCAAACCTAAATTCTCTTCAGCTGACTGCTTGGAGATATAACGCTTAGTTTTATCTAAGCGGGGATTCTCTGAATCGGTCATTGATACTTTAATTCAGGCCCGCAAGCCTGTCACGAGAAAGATTTACCATAAGATATGGCGTAAATATCTTTGTTGGTGCGAATCCAAGGGCTACTCATGGAGTAGGGTTAAGATTCCTAGGATTTTGTCCTTTCTCCAAGAAGGATTGGAGAAGGGATTATCAGCTAGTTCCTTAAAGGGACAAATTTCTGCTTTGTCAATTTTACTACACAAGCGTCTGGTGGATGTCCCAGACGTTCAGTCTTTTTGCCAGGCTTTAATCAGAATCAAGCCTGTGTTTAAACCTATTGCTCCGCCAAGGAGTTTGAATTTAGTTCTTAATGCTCTTCAAGGGATTCCGTTTGAACCCATGCATTCCATAGATATTAAACTATTATCTTGGAAAGTTTTGTTTTTAGTTGCTATCTCTTCGGCTTGAAGAGTTTCTGAGCTTTCTGTGTTGCAATGTGATTCGCCTTATCTTATATTCCATTCTGATAAAGTGGTTTTGCGTACTAAACCTGGATTTCTTCCTATGGTTGTTTCTAATAAGAATATTAATCAGGAAATTGTTGTTCCTTCCTTGTGTCCTAATCCTCCTCCTAAGAAGGAACGTCTGTTATATAACTTGGACGTCTTTCGGGCTCTGAAGTTTAACTTACAAGCGACCAAAGATTTCCGTCAAACATCTTCTCTATTCGTAGTTTATTCTGGAAGACGTAGGGGTCAAAAAGCTACGGCTACCTCTCTTTCTTTTTGGCTGAAAAGCATCATCCGCATGGCATACGAGACTGCTGGACAGCAGCCTCCTGATAGAATTACGCCTCATTCTACTAGAGCTGTGGCTTCCACATGGGCGTTTAAAAACTATGCTTCTGTTGAACAGATTCGTAAGGCTGCGACATGTTCCTCCCTTCATACTTTTTCTAAATTTTACAAATTTGATACTTTTGCTTCTTCGGTGGCTATTTTTGGTAGAAAAGTTCTTCAAGCAGTGGCGCCTTCCGTTTAGGTATCTGTCTTGTCCCTCCCGTTCATCCGTGTCCTGTTGCTTTGGTATTGTATCCCACAAGTAAGGATGAATCAGTGGACTCGTATCTTGTAGAAGAAAAGGAAATTTATGCTTACCTGATAAATTGAGTTTTTCTACGATACGACGAGTCCACGGCCCTCCCTGTCATTTTAAGACAGATTATATTTATTTTAAAACTTCAGTCACCTCTGCACCTTTTAGCTTTTCTTTTCTCTTCCTATACCTTCGGTCGAATGACTGGGGGTGGAGAGAAGTGAGGACCTATACACTGTGTGCAGAATTATTAGGCAAATGAGTATTTTGACCACATCATCCTCTTTATGCATGTTGTCTTACTCCAAGCTCTATAGGCTCGAAAGCCTACTACCAATTAAGCATATTAGGTGATGTGCATCTCTGTAATGAGAAGGGGTGTGGTCTAATGACATCAACACCCTATATCAGGTGTGCATAATTATTAGGCAACTTCCTTTCCTTTGGCAAAATGGGTCAAAAGAAGGACTTGACAGGCTCAGAAAAGTCAAAAATAGTGAGATATCTTGCAGAGGGATGCAGCACTCTTAAAATTGCAAAGCTTCTGAAGCGTGATCATCGAACAATCAAGCGTTTCATTCAAAATAGTCAACAGGGTCGCAAGAAGCGTGTGGAAAACCCAAGGCGCAAAATAACCGCCCATGAACTGAGAAAAGTCAAGCGTGCAGCTGCCAAGATGCCACTTGCCACCAGTTTGGCCATATTTCAGAGCTGCAACATCACTGGAGTGCCCAAAAGCACAAGGTGTGCAATACTCAGAGACATGGCCAAGGTAAGAAAGGCTGAAAGACGACCACCACTGAACAAGACACACAAGCTGAAACATCAAGACTGGGCCAAGAAATATCTCAAGACTGATTTTCTAAGGTTTTATGGACTGATGAAATGAGAGTGAGTCTTGATGGGCCAGATGGATGGGCCCGTGGCTGGATTGGTAAAGGGCAGAGAGCTCCAGTCCGACTCAGACACCAGCAAGATGGAGGTGGAGTACTGGTTTGTCTGGTATCATCAAAGATGAGCTTGTGGGGCCTTTTCTGGTTGAGGATGGAGTCAAGCTCAACTCCCAGTCCTACTGCCAGTTTCTGGAAGACACCTTCTTCAAGCAGTGGTACAGGAAGAAGTCTGCATCCTTCAAGAAAAACATGATTTTCATGCAGGACAATGCTCCATCACACGCGTCCAAGTACTCCACAGCGTGGCTGGCAAGAAAGGGTATAAAAGAAGAAAATCTAATGACATGGCCTCCTTGTTCACCTGATCTGAACCCCATTGAGAACCTGTGGTCCATCATCAAATGTGAGATTTACAAGGAGGGAAAACAGTACACCTCTCTGAACAGTGTCTGGGAGGCTGTGGTTGCTGCTGCACGCAATGTTGATGGTGAACAGGTCAAAACACTGACAGAATCCATGGATGGCAGGCTTTTGAGTGTCCTTGCAAAGAAAGGTGGCTATATTGGTCACTGATTTGTTTTTGTTTTGTTTTTGAATGTCAGAAATGTATATTTGTGAATGTTGAGATGTTATATTGGTTTCACTAGTAAAAATAAATAATTGAAATGGGTATATATTTGTTTTTTGTTAAGTTGCCTAATAATTATGCACAGTAATAGTCACCTGCACACACAGATATCCCCCTAAAATAGCTATAACTAAAAACAAACTAAAAACTACTTCCAAAACTATTCAGCTTTGATATTAATGAGTTTTTTGGGTTCATTGAGAACATGGTTGTTGTTCAATAATAAAATTAATCCTCAAAAATACAACTTGCCTAATAATTCTGCACTCCCTGTATATACAGCTCTGCTGTGGTGCTCTTTGCCACTTCCTGTTAGCAGGAGGATAATATCCCACAAGTAAGGATGAATCCGTGGACTCATTGTATAGAAATCAATTTATCAGGTAACCATAAATTTCCTTTTTCTCTAACGTATCCCAGCAAATCCAGTAATAGCTCAGACTTTCCTGAAGTGTGTTTCAGACCTGGAGTCTTCAGGGGTAATCATGCCAGTTCCTTTTCAGGAACAAGGTCAGGGGTTTTATTCAAATCTATTCATCGTCCCAAAGAAGGAAAATTCATTCAGGCCAGTTCTGGATCTGAAAATTTTGAATCGTTATGTAAGAGTACCAACTTCCAAGATGGTGACTATTCTGCCTTTTGTTCAGCAAGGACATAATGTCTTTTCTAGACAAGCATTACCAATTTGTTGCTCTTCCATTTGGCCTAGCAACAGCTCCAAGAATCTTTTCAAAGGTTCTAGGTGCTCTACTCTCTGTAAGCAGAGAACAGGGTATTGCGGTGTTTCCTTATTTGGACGATATCTTGGTACTAGCTCAGTCTTTACGTTCTGCAGAATCTCACACAAATCAACTAGTGTTGTTTCTTCGAAAACATGGTTGTAGGATCAATTTACCAAAAAGTTTTTTGATTCCTCAGACAAGGGTCACCTTTTTAGGTTTCCAGATAGATTCAGTGTCCATGACTCTGTCTCTAACAGAAAAGAGAAACTTGAAATTGGTTGCAGCTTGTCAGCACCTTCAGTCTCAGTCATTCCCTTCAGTGGCTATGTGCATGGAAGTTTTAGGCCTCATGACTGCAGCATCAGACACGATTCCTTTTGCTCGTTTTCACATGAGACCTCTCCAGCTTTGTATGCTAAATAAATGGTGCAGGGATTAAATAAAGATATCACAATTAATATCCTTAAATCCCAATGTACGACGCTCTCTGAAGTGGTGGTTAAATCACCAACGTTTAGTTCAAGGGGCTTCTTTTGTTCGACCAACCTGGACTGTGATAACTACAGATGCAAGTCTTTCGGGTTGGGTAGCTGTTTGGGGATCTCTGACTGCTCAAGGGGTTTTGAAATCTCAAGAGGCGAGATTACCAATCAATATTTTAGAACTCTGTGCAATTTTCAGAGTTCTTCAGTTTTGGCCTCTGTTGAAGAGAGAACCGTTCATTTGCTTCCAGACAGACAATATCACAACTATGACATATGTCAATAATCAAGGTGGGACTCAGTCCTCAAGCCATGAAAGAAGTATCTTGGATACTTGTTTGGGCGGAATCCAGCTCCTGTCTGATCTCTGCGGTGCATATCCCAGGTGTAGACAATTGGGAAGCGGATTATCTCAGTCGTCAGACTTTACATCCAGGAGAGTGGTCTCTCCATCCAGATGTGTTTTCTCAGATTGTTCAGATGTGGGGTCTTTCAGAGATAGATCCGATGGCCTCTCACCTAAACAAGAAACTTCCCAGATACCTGTCCAGGTACAGGGATGTTCAGGCGGAAGCAGTGGATTCCATGGAATTATCATCCTGCTTACATCTTCCCGCCTCTAGTTCGTCTTCCAAGAGTGATTTCCAAAAATCATCATGGAACAGTCGTTTGTGTTACTGGTGGCTCCAGCATGGCCACACAGGTTTTGGTATGCGGATCTTGTTCAGATGTCCAGTTGCCAACCTTGGCCACTTCCGTTAAGGCCAGACCTACTGTCTCAAGGTCCGTTTTTCTATCAGGATCTCAAATCATTAGATTTAAAGGTATGGAAATTGAACGCTTAGTACTAAGTCATAGAGGTTTCTCTGACTCAGTGATTAATACTATGTTACAAGCTCGTAAATCTGTTTCCAGGAAGATTTACTATTGAGTTTGGAAGACTTACATTTCATGGTGTTCTTCTCATAAATTCTCTTGGCTTTCTTTTAGAATTCCTAGAATGTTGCAGTTTCTTCAGGATGGTTTGGATAAAGGTTTGTCTGCAAGTTCCTTGAAGGGACAAATCTCTGCTCTTTCAGTTTTATTCCACAGAAAGATTGCTAAACTTCTTGATATTCACTGTTTTGTTCAGGCGTTCGAATTAAGCCTGTCATTAAATCAATTTCTCCTCTTTGGAGTCTCAATTTGGTTTTGAAGGCGTTACAGGCTCCTCCATTTGAGCCTATGCATTCTTTGGACATTAAACTACTTTCTTGGAAAGTGTTGTTCCTTTTGGCTATTTCTTTTGCTAGAAGAGTTTCTGAGCTATCTGCTCTTTCTAGTGAATCTCCTTTTCTGATTTTTCATCAGGATAAGGCGGTTTTGCAGACTTCTTTTCAATTTTTACCTAAGGTTGTGAATTCTAACAACATTAGTAGAGAAATTGTTGTCCCTTCCTTGTGTCCTAATCCAAAGAATTCTTTGGAAAGATCCTTACATTCTTTGGATTTGGTAAGAGCTTTGAACTATTATGTTGAATCTACTAAAGATTTCAGAAAGACTTCTAGTTTATTTGTTTTATTTTCTGGTCCTAGGAAAGGTCAGAAAGCTTCTGCTATTTCCTTGGCTTCTTGGTTAAAGCTTTTGATTCGTCAAGCTTATTTGGATCATTACCAGTATCTAAGATTTGCCTACCTGGACAAACATTTCCAGTTTGTTGACCTTCCTTTTGGCCTTGCTACAGCTCCCAGAATTTTTACAAAGGTTCTGGGGGCTCTTCTGGCAGTGATGAGGTCCCAGGGTATTACTGTGGCGCCTTATCTAGACGATTTTCTAGTTCAAGCTCCATCTTTTCATCTAGCAAGATCTCATACCAATATGTTGTTGTCTATTCTACGTTCCCAATGGTGGAAAGTGAATCAGGGAAATAGATTTCCCCTGTTCCAGTTTCAAGGGTTTGTTTCTTGGGAATAATCATAGATTCCCTGTCCATGAAGATCTTTCCGACGTATGTCAGCAAATCCAAGCTTCATGTTTCTTGCCTGTCTGCTATTCGTCCATCTGTGGATCAATGCATGGAGGTGATTGGACTGATGGTTGCCTCCATGAACATCATTCCTTTTGCTCGCTTCCATCTGAGACCTCTGCAGCTATGCATGCTCAGTCAATGGAATGGAGACCACTCAGATGTCTCGCAGAAGATCAATTTGGATTCCCCAACATGATTCTATACGCTCATGGTGTGGTTTCACAGGACCATCTGTCTCGGTGCACATGCTTCCTGAGTGATTGTGATCATGGACGCCAGCATGTTAAGCTTGGGAGAAGTTTGGGGTTTCTTAAAGACACAGGGTCTGTGTTCTCTTCCAATAAATATCTTGGAGTTGAGAGCAATTTTCTATGCTTTAATAGCTTGGCCTCAACTAGCTTTGGTCCGATTTATCAGATTTCAGTCGGACAACATCACTTTGGTGGCCTACATCAATCACCAGGGAGGAACTCGGAGTTCCTTGGCAATGAAGGAGGTGTCTCACATTCTCCAATAGGCGGATTCTCACGATTGACATCTCTATGCCATCCCTCTGCCATCCACATACCAGGGCTGGACAACTGGGAAACGTATTTTCTCCAACATAGGTGTGTCCGGTCCACGGCGTCATCCTTACTTGTGGGATATTCTCTTCCCCAACAGGAAATGGCAAAGAGCCCAGCAAAGCTGGTCACATGATCCCTCCTAGGCTCCGCCTACCCCAGTCATTCTCTTTGCCGTTGCACAGGCAACATCTCCACGGAGATGGCTAAGAGTTTTTTGGTGTTTAAATGTAGTTTTTATCCTTCAATCAAGTGTTTGTTATTTTAAAATAGTGCTGGTATGTACTATTTACTCTGAAACAGAAAAGAGATGAAGATTTCTGTTTGTAAGAGGAAGATGATTTTAGCAAACGTTACTAAAATCGATTGCTGTTTCCACACAGGACTGTTGAGATGAAGTAACTTCAGTTGGGGGAAACAGTTTGCAGACTCTTCTGCTTGAGGTATGACTGGCCACATTTCTAACAAGACTTTGTAATGCTGGAAGGCTGTCATTTTCCCTATGGGGACCGGTAAGCCATTTTCTTAGTTTAAGTAAAAGAATAAAGGGCTTCATAAGGGCTTATAAAACTGGTAGACATTTTTCTGGGCTAAAACGATTACTTTACTAAACATATTTGGCAGATTATAACTCTTATAGTTATTATAATCTTGGGGATCGTTTTAAAAAAACGGCAGGCACTGTATTGGACACCTTTTTCAGATGGGGGCCTTTTCTAGTCATAGGCAGAGCCTCATTTTCGCGCCACTAATGCGCAGTTGTTTTTGGAAAGCAAGGCATGCAGATGCATGTGTGAGGAGCTAAGAACCACTGAAAAAGTTTATAGAAGGCATCATTTGGTATCGTATTCCCCTCTGGGCTTGGTTGGGTCTCAGCAAAGCAGATAGCTGGGACTGTATAGGGGTTAAATGTAAAAACGGCTCCGGTTCCGTTATTTTAAGGGTTAAAGCTTTCAAATTTGGTGTGCAATACTTTTAAGGCTTTCAGACACTGTGGTGAAATTTTGGTGAATTTTGAACAATTCCTTCATACTTTTTCACATATTCAGTAATAAAGTGTGTTCAGTTTAAAATTTAAAGTGACAGTAACGGTTTTATTTTTAAACGTTTTTTGTGCTTTGTTGACAAGTTTAAGCCTGTTTAACATGTCTGTACCATCAGATAAGCTATGTTCTATATGTATGAAAACTAAGGTTTATCCCCATTTAAATTTATGTGATAATTGTGCCATAGTGTCCAAACAAAGTAGGGACAATGATGCCACAGATAATGATATTGCCCAAGATGATTCCTCAAATGAGGGGAGTAAGCATGATACTGCATCATCCCCTTCTGTGTCTACACCAGTTTTGCCCACACAAGAGGCCCCTAGTACATCTAGTGCGCCAATACTTATTACCATGCAACAATTAACGGCTGTAATGGATAATTCTATTGCAAACATTTTATCCAAAATGCCTACTTATCAGAGAAAGCGCGATTGCTCTGTTTTAAACACTGAAGAGCAAGAGGACGCTGATGATAACTGTTCTAACATACCCTCACACCAATCTGAAGGGGCCAGGAGGGAGGTTTTGTCTGAGGGAGAAATTTCAGATTCAGGAAAAATTTCTCAACAAGCTGAACCTGATGTTGTAACATTTAAATTTAAATTAGAACATCTCCGTGCACTGCTTAAGGAGGTATTATCTACTCTGGATGATTGTGACAATTTGGTCATTCCAGAGAAATTATGTAAGATGGACAAGTTCCTAGAGGTTCCGGTGCCCCCTGATGCTTTTCCTATACCCAAGCGGGTGGCGGACATAGTAAATAAGGAGTGGGAAAGGCCCGGCATACCTTTTGTTCCTCCCCCTATATTTAAGAAATTATTTCCTATAGTCGACCCCAGAAAGGACTTATGGCAGACAGTCCCCAAGGTCGAGGGGGCGGTTTCTACTCTAAACAAACGCACTACTATTCCTATAGAAGATAGTTGTGCTTTCAAAGATCCTATGGATAAAAAATTAGAGGGTTTGCTTAAAAAAATGTTTGTTCAGCAAGGTTACCTTCTACAACCAATTTCATGCATTGTTCCTGTCACTACGGCAGCGTGTTTCTGGTTCGAAGAACTAGAAAAGTCGCTCAATAAAGAATCTTCGTATGAGGAGGTTATGGACAGAGTTCAAGCACTTAAATTGGCTAACTCTTTTATTTTAGATGCCGCTTTGCAATTAGCTAGGTTAGCGGCGAAAAATTCAGGGTTTGCTATCGTGGCGCGCAGAGCGCTTTGGCTAAAGTCTTGGTCAGCGGATGTGTCTTCCAAGACAAAATTGCTTAACATCCCTTTCAAGGGTAAAACACTGTTTGGTCCTGATTTGAAAGAGATTATTTCAGACATCACCGGGGGAAAGGGCCACGCCCTCCCTCAGGATAGGTCTTTTAAGGCTAAAAATAAGCCTAATTTTCGTCCCTTTCGCAGAAACGGACCAGCCTCTAATTCTACATCCTCTAAGCAAGAGGGTAATACTTCACAACCCAAACCAGCCTGGAGACCGATGCAAGGCTGGAACAAGGGTAAGCAGGCCAAGAAGCCTGCCACTGCTACCAAAACAGCATGAAGGGATGGCCCCCGATCCGGGACTGGATCTGGTGGGGGGCAGACTTTCTCTCTTTGCTCAGGCTTGGGCAAGAGATGTTCAGGATCCTTGGGCACTAGAAATAGTTTCTCAAGGTTATCTCCTGGAATTCAAGGAACTACCCCCAAGGGGAAGGTTCCACAGGTCTCAATCATCTTCAAACCAAATAAAAAGACAGGCATTCTTACATTGTGTAGAAGACCTGTTAAAGATGGGAGTAATTCATCCAGTTCCAATAGGAGAACAAGGGATGGGGTTTTACTCCAACCTGTTCATAGTTCCCAAAAAAGAGGGAACATTCGGACCAATTTTAGATCTCAAGATCCTAAACAAATTTCTCAGGGTTCCATCGTTCAAAATGGAAACCATTCGAACGATCCTTCCCACCATCCAGGAAGGTCAATTTATGACCACGGTGGATTTAAAGGATGCGTACCTACATATTCCTATCCACAAGGAACATCATCAGTTCCTAAGGTTCGCTTTTCTGGACAAGCATTACCAGTTTGTGGCACTTCCATTCGAATTAGCCACTGCTCCGAGAATTTTCACAAAGGTACTAGGGTCCCTTCTAGCGGTTCTAAGACCAAGGGGCATTGCAGTAGTACCTTACTTGGACGACATCCTGATTCAAGCGTCGTCTCTGTCAAAAGCAAAGGCTCATACGGACATCGTCCTAGCCTTTCTCAGATCTCACAGATGGAAAGTGAACAAAGAAAATAGTTCTCTGTCCCCGTCAACAAGAGTTCCCTTCTTGGGAACAATAATAGATTCCTTAGAAATGAGGATTTTTCTGACAGAAGTCAGAAAATCAAAAATTCTAAGCTCTTGTCAAGTACTTCATTCTGTTCTTCGTCCTTCCATAGCGCAGTGCATGGAAGTAATAGGATTGATGGTTGCAGCAATGGACATAGTTCCTTTTGCACAAATTCATCTAAGACCATTACAACTGTGCATGCTCAGACAGTGGAATGGGGATTATACAGACTTGTCTCCGACGATTCAAGTAGATCAAAAGACCAGAGATTCACTCTGTTGGTGGCTGATCCTGGACAACCTGTCACAGGGAATGAGCTTCCGCAGATCAGAGTGGGTCATTGTCACGACCGACGCCAGTCTAGTGGGCTAGGGCGCGGTCTGGGAACCCCTGAAAGCTCAGGGTCTATGGTCTCGGGAAGAATCTCTTCTCCCGATAAACATTCTGGAACTGAGAGCGATATTCAATGCTTTCAAAGCTTGGCCTCAACTAGCAAAGGCCAAATTCATAAGGTTTCAATCAGACAACATGACGACTGTTGCATATATCAACCATCAGGGGGGAACAAGGAGTTCCCTGGCGATGGAGGAAGTGACCAAGATAATTCAATGGGCGGAGGATCACTCCTGCCACTTGTCTGCAATCCACATCCCAGAGTGGAAAATTGGGAAGCGGATTTTCTGAGTCGTCAGACATTCCATCCGGGGGAGTGGAAACTCCATCCGGAAATCTTTGCCCAAATAACTCAATTATGGGGCATTCCAGACATGGATCTGATGGCCTCTCATCAGAACTTCAAGGTTCCTTGCTACGGGTCCAGATCCAGGGATCCCAAGGCGACTCTAGTAGATGCACTAGTAGCACCTTGGACCTTCAACCTAGCTTATGTATTCCCACCGTTTCCTCTCATTCCCAGGCTGGTAGCCAGGATCAATCAGGAGAGGGCTTTGGTGATCTTGATAGCTCCTGCGTGGCCACGCAGGACTTGGTATGCAGATCTGGTGAATATGTCATCGGCTCCACCATGGAAGCTACCTTTGAGACAGGACCTTCTTGTTCAAGGTCCATTCGAACATCCGAATCTGGTTTCCCTCCAACTGACGGCTTGGAGATTGAACGCTTGATTTTATCAAAGCGTGGGTTTTCAGATTCTGTAATAGATACTCTGATTCAGGCTAGAAAGCCTGTAACTAGAAAAATTTACCATAAAATATGGAAAAAATATATCTGTTGGTGTGAATCTAAAGGATTCCCATGGAACAAGATTAAAATTCCTAAGATTCTATCCTTTCTACAAGAAGGTTTGGAGAAAGGATTATCTGCAAGTTCTCTGAAGGGACAGATCTCTGCTTTATCTGTTTTACTTCACAAAAGGCTGGCAGCTGTGCCAGACGTTCAAGCGTTTGTTCAGGCTCTGGTTAGAATCAAGCCTGTTTACAGACCTTTGACTCCTCCCTGGAGTCTAAATCTAGTTCTTTCAGTTCTTCAAGGGGTTCCGTTTGAACCCTTACATTCCGTAGATATTAAGTTATTATCTTGGAAAGTTGTTTCCAACAAAAATATTAACCAGGAGATTGTTGTACCTTCTTTGTGTCCGAATCCAGTTTCAAAGAAGGAACGTTTGTTACACAATTTGGACGTAGTCCGTGCTCTAAAATTCTATTTAGAGGCTACTAAAGATTTCAGACAGACATCTTCTTTGTTTGTTGTTTATTCTGGTAAAAGGAGAGGTCAAAAAGCAACTTCTACCTCTCTTTCTTTTTGGCTTAAAAGCATTATCCGATTGGCTTATGAGACTGCCGGACGGCAGCCTCCTGAAAGAATCACAGCTCATTCCACTAGGGCTGTGGCTTCCACATGGGCCTTCAAGAACGAGGCTTCTGTTGACCAGATATGTAAGGCAGCGACTTGGTCTTCACTGCACACTTTTGCCAAATTTTACAAATTTGATACTTTTGCTTCTTCGGAGGCTATTTTTGGGAGAAAGGTTTTGCAAGCCGTGGTGCCTTCCATTTAGGTGACCTGATTTGCTCCCTCCCTTCATCCGTGTCCTAAAGCTTTGGTATTGGTTCCCACAAGGCCTGCCCTGGTTTTTTTAATCAGGTCTGATGAATTATTTTCTCTAACTACAGTCACCACGGTATCATATGGTTTCTCCTATGCATATTTCCTCCTGTACGTCGGTCGAATGACTGGGGTAGGCGGAGCCTAGGAGGGATCATGTGACCAGCTTTGCTGGGCTCTTTGCCATTTCCTGTTGGGGAAGAGAATATCCCACAAGTAAGGATGACTCCGTGGACCGGACACACCGTTGGAGAAAGTAATTTATCAGGTAAGCATAAATTCTGTTTTCTAAGCAGGCAGACTTTTTATCTCAGAGAGTGGGCTCTCCACCCAGAGGTTTTCACAATGATAACTCTCAGGTGGGGGGGTTCCGGAGTTGAATCTGATGGCGTCTTGTCAAAACGCCAAGCTACAAAGTACGGTTCAAGGTCAAGAGATCCTCAAGCCGTTCTGGTAGATGCTCCAGCGGTTCCTTGGAGCTTCAATCTAGCATACCTGTTTCCTCCATTTGCGTTACTTCAACGACTAATTGCTCGCATCAAACAGGAGAGAGCTTCTGTGATTCTTCTTTTTTTTTTTTGAGGCAAAAATCAAGGCATTCAATCCAAGTATGTCAGTACAGACTATACAGTGAAGTTGCTTCTAGACATATGATTACAAACTAGTTAAGACAGACAATGTAAATACAACTGACAATGCTCATAGATTTAAGATACCATATAGTTAGCCTATAACACTGGGCACATATGAAGCCATGGCACATATGAAGCCATTTTTGGACCTCATAGGACTCGTGGATACATGAAGCTACAGAGGGAAAGCATGTACACTAGGGGACTACTTTTGAGTCTCAAAGGAAAGCCTCTTTTTTTTTCCTTCTCATTTCATATATACTGTATGTAATAACACTTTAACAAGGGAATAGTATAGAAAGTGCTCAGCCTATAGGATAGCTAGAGTAGAACATGTTACCTTTAAATATAGGTTGGAGTAGCGCTTAAAGCAACTAAGTGTATCTAAATAATATGGGGGGGATTTACTTGCAAAAGACAGTTGTAGCCAACATATAATAAATCAAACCAAGAATGTGTTACCAATATTATAATAAAAATAAGAACTCAGCTATTACCAGCACATTAGAAGTTGGATGGGCTCTTGTAGCTATCTTATAATTAAGCCATAGTAGTATAACCATCTTATCTAAAACAATGACTGCACGTTTGAAACAATAATAGCTTAATGTATCCTGTATGGTCATGGGTTAGATTGCATTGCTGTATGAAGCTATGTCTGGGGCTCTACCACTGAACTTTATGAATGTAAAGTGTAAGCGTCACACTGGCAGCAGTGAGTTAATTCGGGATACTATACTAAGGCTCCAGACACATGTAAAAAGCATAAAGACTGTTATTTACTCTGTAATGTATATATAAAGAGGCAGCTGCATGGCTTTGTTGTTGTAGGCATCAAGGTGGAATATAAGTGGCGCTATACTAAAGATATGACTATAACAGAGTGAATATAAATAAACTTTAAAATATTCATGAATTGCGCACAAGGTCTAGGAGGATAAATCATTAATCCTACGTAAGCAGGATTTACATAAAGTTCAGAACAGAAGGGATTCAGTAAATTATTGTTCCACAATGGAGTCTAACTATAAATAACTTAATAACCTTAAGGTGGCATTATAGTTTCAACATAAATTACAACTCAAATCGTTACAGGTACTAGCAAGAGCATCGGGTAGCAATTTCTGCCAATGTTAGCTAGACATTTATTCTATAGTGTATATAGAAAAGCAGCTGCATTAGTTTGCTGTTGTAGACATCAAGGTAGAATATAAGTAGCGCTACACTCAAGATATGACCATAACACAGTGGATATAAACAAACATCAAAACATTAATGAATTGTGCACAAGGTCTATGAACACAAAACCTTAATCCTATGCTAGCGGGATCCACGCAAACAGAACAAAAAGGTTTCAACAAATCATTCTCACAAAATGAAATCCAACCGTAAACTTCTGTGATTCTAATAGCTCCTGCATGGCCTCGCAGGATCTGGTTTGCGGATCTGGTGACAATGTCATCTCTTCCGCCGTGGAGGTTTCCTTTCAGGAAGGACCTTCTACTTCAGGGTCCCTTCATCCAAATCTTGTTTCTCTGAAGCTGACTGCTTGGAGATTGAAGTCTACATTTGGCTAGACGTGGCTTCTCTGAGAAAGTCATAGATACTATGCTTCAGGCTCGTAAACCGGTTACTTGCAGACTTTACCATAGGGTATGGTGTAAATTCTTTCATTGGTGGGATTCAAAAGGTTTTTCTTGAAACAAAGTAAGGGTTCCTTGAATTTTTGCTTTTCTTTAGGAGGGCCCGGAGATGGGTTTGTCAGTCAGTACTTTGAAGGGTCAAATTTCTGCTCTGTCTATTCTTCTGCATAAACGTCTGGCAGTTCTGCCAGATGTTCAGTCTTTTATTCAGGCCTTGGTCAGACTCAGGCCTGTGTTTAAATCTGTTGCTCCTCCTTGGAGTCTTAACCTTTTTCTTAGAGTTTTGCAGCAGGCTCCGTTTGAGCCGATGCATTCTGTTAGTATTAAATTACTATCTTGGAAGGTTTTGTTTCTTCTTGCTATTCTTCTGCTCGCAGAGATTGCGAACTTTCGGCTCTGCAGTGTGATTCCCCTTACCTTATTTTCCATGCTGATAAGGCGGTCCTTTGTACTAAGCTGGGGTTTCTCCCTAAGGTAATGTCGGATCGCAATATTAATCAGGAAATTGATGTTCCTTCTTTTTGTCCTAAACCTTCCCAGAAGGAACGTCTTTTGCATAATTTGGATGTTGTGCGTGCTCTTAAATTTTACCTTCAAGCTAGTAAAGAATTTCGGCAGACTTCTGCCCTGTTTATTGTTTTCTCTGGTAAGCGTAGGGGTCAGAAGGCCACTTTTACCACTCTTTCTCTCTGGTTTAGAAGGGTTATCCATTTAGCTTATGAGACAGCTGGACAGCAGGCTCCTGAGAGAATTATGGTTCATTCCACTAGAGCTGTTTCATCTTCATGGGCTTTCAAAAATAAAGCTTCTATGGAGCCAATCTGTAAGACGGCCACTTGGTCCTCTATTCATACTTTTTCCAAATTCTACAACTTTGATACTTTTGCCTCAGCTGAGGCTTCTTTTGGGAGAAAGGTTCTTCAAGCGGTGGTGCCTTCAGTTTAGGTCTGCCTGCCTTGTTCTCCTACCTATTCATTCTGTTTCCTCTAGCTTGGGTATTGGTTCCCACTAGTAATTAGAATGTTTCGTGGACATTCCATGCCATAGGAAAGAAAACAAAATTTATGCTTACCTGATAGATTTCTTTCTTTCCGGACATGGAGAGTCCACAACGCACCCTTATTCAAATTAAGTCCTCAGGCACCTCTATACCCTTGTGTTATCTTCTTTTTCTGTTTCCCTTCGGCCAAATGACGGGGTTATGGGTAAGGGAAGTGATACCGAACAGTTCTGCTGGTGTGCTCTTTGCCTCCTCCTGCTGGCCAGGAGTGAATATCCCACTACTAATTAGAATATTTCGTTGACTCTCTATGCCCGTAAGCATAAATGTTGTTTTTACTAAATATTTAATTAAAGGGACAGTCAAGTCCGAAAAAAACTTTCATGATTTAAATAGGGAATGCAATTTTAAACATCCTTCCAATTTACTTTCATCACCAATTTTGCTTTGTTCTCTTGGTATTCTTAGTTGAAAGATAATTCTAGGAGGTTCATATGCTATGTTTTCAGACCTTGAAGACTGCCTCTAATATGAATGCATTTTGAGCACTAGAGGGCATTAGTTCATTTGTTTCATATAGATAACATTGAGCTTATGCACATGAAGTTACCCTGGAATGAGGACTGATTGGCTAAAATGCAATTCTGTCAAAAGAACTGAAATAAGGGAGCAGTTTGCAGAGGCTTATATACAAGATAATCACAGAGGTAAAAAGTGTATTTCTAGAACAGTGTTGGCTATGCAAAACTGGGGAATGGGTAATAAAGGGATTATCTTTCTTTTTAAATAACAAAAATTCTGGTGTTGACTGTCCCTTTAAAGTGCAAATAAGCACATCAAGCAGTGAAAAAAAAACTAAGCACACAAATGTGTTTCATCATTTATTCTAATTATTGATCCAGTTATCAAAGTGGTCACGTTATCCTTTTCGCTAATACTATAAATATTTGACATCAGTATATTTGTAAAATTGTGTTAAATTATTATTATTTTGGGGCAATGTACAGAGTTGACTACTCCCTTCTTTTTTTTCTTTTTTTTTTTTAAGGTTGCTTCTCCTACTGATTCCTCATCCTTACTACTGTTCATCTCAGGTTGGACAGTGCCTCCTATCTCCCCTACTTGATAGCATGAGAAATCAAAAAGATTGAATCTTTAATTTTTTAAGTAAAAGCTCCTTTCTCCCCTTTTGCCATATAGATCATGTATATACAAACCTTAACTTAACTCAAACACCAACGCATGTGTGTAATACATAGGCAAAGTAGAACCTTCAGACCTTTTCGTAAAAGTTCATACCTACTCCAATAACCATAACAATATATGCACAAATTAGTCTCTAACTGTTGGGCCAAAAGTATGTGGATTTAGAGTTCTCCCCTTTTTTGCAGTTATATCAGCTACAATTCTTCTGGGAAGGCTTTCCAAAACATTTTGGAATGTGTTTGTGGGAAATTTGACCCATTTATCCAAAAGAGCAATTGTAAGGTCAGGCACTGATGTTGGCGAAGGTGTGGCACGCAATCAGCATTACAGTTTATCCCAAAGGTTTTCAGTGGGGTTGAGGTCAGGGCTATATGCAGGCCACTTGGGTCCTCCACACCAAACTCATTAGTCATTCTGAAACTGGAATGGGCCTTCCCCAAACTGTTGCCAAAGTTGGAAGCACCCAATTGTCAAAAAATTTATTTGTATCCTAAAGTGTTAAGATGACCCATCATTGGAACGGTACCAGGGGCTTAGCCCAAATCCATCTTCTGCCACATAGTTAAGCATGATTTATCACTCCAGCACTTTGCAGCCCCACTCTCCATGACAATGCTACATTTTAAAGTCACGGAGCTCTTCAGTAAGACCCATTGTACTGCTAATGTTTGTTTAAGAAGTTTTCATAGCTATATACTGGATTTTATGCACCTGTTAGCAATGGGTGTGGCTGAAATATTGGAACATAATAGCTAGTGAGTGTCCACATAGTGTGTGTGTATTTATTTATATGTATGTATGTGTATGTACTGTATATGTATACCTGTATGTGTATGTGTGTATATATATATATATATATATATATATATATATATATATATATATATATATATATATATATAATGTGTGTGTGTTTGTAATATTATATAATTCAGATGGATTTTTAAATTTGACACATGATGGAAGATGAACTTTTCAGTTTAATTTGTAATACATTTTTTTTTTTTGTCCAGGATATTACCACTATATCTGGTGTTCCAGAGGAGCATATCAAAACAAGGAAAGTCCACATTTTTGTTCCTACCAAGAATGCCATGCAGTCTGGTGTAAATAATACCAAGAAGTGGAAGATGGAGTTTGACACCCGCGAACGCTGGGAAAACCCACTGATGGGTTGGGCGTCAACGTAAGTGACCTTAATAATTTATGTTGACGTAAATGCTTTCATAAATCGTATTAAAGAAGAAAAACTGCACCGAAGCACTTCTAGCAAGACAAAAAAATATAATATTTAAAAGGGTCCCAAATATTTTCAATCATTAATACACTAGTTTATAATGCAAACTTTGAATTCACAGATGTGTTTTAGTTTATGATTACAAATAAACCAAAACACAAGGCTCTAAGACTGATGATGTTGATAAGTTTTTAACAAGGTACAAACACAGCTGGTTATTGAGTATCCCAAAATGGTTCTCATTGGCACATTGCCACCGCAGCTTAGAACAAACTCAAAAACGTTTCAGAGCTTTAGTAGAAGAAAATATGTCACCTGTTGCATCAATGTGCTGAATGCACAATAGCCATGTGTGATGATTTTTCTCTGTACATTTTCCAGGCAGCAAAGATACAAATCTTAATATAAAAAAAAAAGGAAAAAGAAACAACTTCAAGTTCTGGCTTGCATATTTTCTTTTCCAAGTTCTGCTCTCTTTCTTCGTGTAGCATATTTCTATTTTCTTTATTGGATTGTGACAATTGTTACTAGTTGTAACCTGGCTGACCTTTACTAGGAACAAAAAAAGCCATCAGTAAACAAACTGCTCATAATTTTAGGCGGATGAAATAACTGTTGTTGGCTGCCTTCTCCACTGTGGACAGTGTTTGGCTTCTGATGATATGAAGTTTATGTATTTTTCATGACAACATCAAAATTTTGGTATCAAAAGAATAGTCAGTAATTCAATTAAGAAAGCTTGAATATTCCTAATATTTACAATGATACAGTTTTATAGCATTAGAATAGTGCTTCTCACTTAAAGGGATACTAAACCCAACTTTTTTACTTTCATGATTTAGATAGAGCAAGCACTTATAAGCAACTTTCTAATTTACTACTATTATCAATTTCTTTCATGTAATTAGCAAGAGTCCATGAGCTAATGACGTATGGGATATACATTCCTACCAGGAGGGGCAAAGTTTCCCAAACCTCAAAATGCTTATAAATACACCCCTCACCACACCCACAATTCAGTTTTACAAACTTTGCCTCCCATGGAGGTGGTGAAGTAAGTTTTTGCTAGATTCTACGTTGATATGCGCTTCGCAGCAGACTGGAACCCGGTTTTCCTCTCAGAGTGCAGTGAATGTCAGAGGGATGTGAAGAGAGTATTGCCTATTTGAATCCAATGGTCTTCCTCTAGGGGATCTATTTCATAGGTTCTCTGTTATCGTTCGTAGAGATTTCTTCTCCTACCTCCCTTTTCAGATCGACGATATACTCTTATATACCATTACCTCTACTGATTCTCGTTTCAGTACTGGTTTGGCTATCTACTATATGTAGATGAGTGTCTTAGGGTAAGTAAGTCTTATTTTATTTATGACACTCTAAGCTATGGTTGGGCACTTTATATGTAAAGTTCTAAATATATGTGTTTAAACTTATATTTGCCATGATTCAGGATAATCAGTATTCCTTCATTCAGACTGTCAGTTTCATTATTTGGGATAATGCATATGAATAAATAATTTTTTCTTACCTTAAAAAATTTCCAATTGACTATTTTCCCTGCGGGCTGTTAGGCTCGCGGGGGCAGAAAATGCTTCAATTTATTGCGTCATTCTTAGCGCAAACTTTTTTGGCGCAACATTTTGACATTTCCGGCGCCATAGTTGACGCCGGAAGTTTGTTTGTGGTTGCGTAATTTTTTGACGTATGTGTGTCACAGACTTTTTTGCGCCAAAAAATGTGGGCGTCGTTTTTTACGTCAGAGGATGTTGCGTCATTCTTGGCGCCAAAAATATTGGCGTTGTACTTTGCGCCAATAATGTGGGCGTCATACTTGGCGCAAAAAAATGTGGGCGTCATTCTGGTCTCCACCTTTTTTTCACATTATTTAAGTCTCACTTTTTTATTGCTTCTGGTTGCTAGAGGCTTGTTTATTTTGCATCTTTTCCCATTCCTGAAACTGTCATTTAAGGAATTTGATAATTTTGCTTTATATGTTGTTTTTTCTATTACATATTGCAAGATGTCACAACCTGACCCTGGATCAGAATCTACTTCTGGACAGACGCTGCCTGATGCTGGTTCTACCAAAGTTAAGTGCATGGTAACTGTTCCTCCGGCTGTAGTTTGTGTTAGTTGTCATGATAAGCTTTCTAACGCAGATAGTGTCTCCATTAGTAATAATCTTTTACCTGTTGTTTTTCCTTCAACATCTAATGTTCAGGATGTTCCTGTTAATGTTAAAGAATTTGTTTCTAATTCTATTAGGAAGGCTCTGTCTCTTATTCCTCCTTCCAGTAAACATAAAAGGTCTTTTAAAACTTCTCATATTTCAGATGAATTTTTAAGTGACCGCCATCATTCTGACTTATCTATTTCTGATGAGGATCTATCTGGTTCAGAAGATTCTGCTTCAGATATTAACACTGATAAATCTTCATATTTTTTTAAGATGGAGTTTATTTGTTCTTTACTTAAAGAAGTGTTGATTGCATTAGATATGGAGGAGTCTAGTCCTCTTGATACTAAATCTACTAAGCGTTTAAATTCGGTTTTTAAACCTCATGTAGTTATTCCAGAAGTTTTTCCAGTTCCTGATGCTATTTCAGAAGTAATTTCTAGGGAATGGAATAGTCTGGGTACTTCATTTACTCCTTCTCCAAGGTTTAAGAAATTGTACCCTGTGCCATCTGATAGATTAGAATTTTGAGACAAAATCCCTAAAGTTGATGGGGCTATCTCTACTCTTGCTAAACGTACTACTATTCCTACGGCGGATAGTACTTCCTTTAAGGATCCTTTAGATAGGAAGTTTGAATCCTTTCTAAGGAGAGCTTATTTATATTCAGGTAATCTTCTTAGACCTGCTATTTCTTTGGCTGATGTTGCTGCAGCTTCGACTTTCTGGTTGGAGGCTTTAGCGCAACAAGTGTCAGACCATAATGCTTATAGCATTGTTAAACTTCTTCAACATGCTAATAACTTTATTTGTGATGACATTTTTGATATCATTAGAATTGATGTCAGGTATATGTCTTTAGCTATTTTAGCTAGAAGAGCTTTATGGCTTAAATCTTGGAATGCAGATATGACTTCTAAGTCAACTTTGCTTTCTCTTTCTTTCCAAGGTAATAAATTATTTGGTTTACAGTTGGATTCTATAATTTCAATTGTTACTGGGGGGAAAGGAACTTTTTTGCCTCAGGACAAAAAATCTAAAGGTAAATACAGGGCTGCTAATCGTTTTCGTTCCTTTCGTCAGAATAAGGAACAAAAGCCTGACCCTTCCCCTAAGTCTGGAATAAATCCAAGCCTTTTAGAAAGTCAAAACCAGCTCCCAAATCCGCATGAAGGTGCGGCCCTCATTCCAACACAGCTGGTAGGGGGCAGGTTACGATTTTTCAAAGATATTTGGATCAATTCGATTCACAGTCTTTGAATTCAGAACATTGTTTCACAAGGGTACAGAATAGGTTTCAAGGTAAGGCCGTCTGTGAGAAGATTTTTTTCTCTCACGCATTCCAGTAAACCCAGTGAAGGCTCAAGCGTTTCTGAAATGTGTTTCAGACCTAGAGTTGGCTGGGGTAATTGTGCCAGTTCCAGTTCTGGAACGGGGTCTGGGGTTTTACTCAAATCTATTCATTGTACCAAAGAAGGAGAATTCCTTCAGACCAGTTCTGGATCTAAAAATATTGAATCGTTATGTAAGGATACCAACATTCAAAATCGTGACTATAAGGACTATTCTGCCTTTTGTTCAGCAAGGGCATTATATGTCTACAATAGACTTACAGGATGCATATCTTCATATTCCAATTCATCCAGATCACTATCAGTTCCTGAGATTCTCTTTTCTAGACAAGCATTACCAGTTTGTTGCCCTTCCGTTTGGCCTAGCAACAGCTCCAAGGATCTTTTCAAAGGTTCTCGGTGCCCTTCTCTCTGTAATCAGAGAACAGGGTATTGCGGTATTTCCTTATTTGGACGATATCTTGGTACTTTCTCAGTCTTTACATTCTGCAGAATCTCATACGAATCAACTTGTGTTGTTTCTTCAAAGACATGGTTGGAGGATCAATTTACCAAAGAGTTCATTGATTCCTCAGACAAAGGTAACCTTTTTGGGCTTTCAAATAGATTCAGTGTCCATGACTTTGTCTCTAACAGAAAAGAGACGTCTGAAGTTGGTTTCAGCTTGTCGAAACCTTCAGTCTCAATCATTCCCTTCGGTAGCTTTGTGCATGGAAATTCTAGGCTCATGACTGCTGCATCGGATGCGATCCCCTTTGCTCGCTTTCACATGAGACCTCTTCAGCTTTGTATGCTGAACCAGTGGTGCAGGGATTATACAAAGATATCACAATTAATATCCTTAAATCCCAATGTTCGATCTTCTCTGACTTGGTGGTTGAATCACCATCGTCTAATTCAAGGGGCCTCTTTTGTTCGTCCAACCTGGACTGTAATCTCAACAGATGCGAGTCTTTCAGGTTGGGGAGCTGTATGGGGATCTCTGACAGCGCAGGGGGTTTGGGAAATTCAGGAGGCAAAATTACCAATCAACATTTTGGAACTCCGTGCGATATTCAGAGCTCTTCAGTTCTGGCCTCTTCTGAAGAGGGAATCGTTTATTTGTTTTCAGACAGACAATGTCACAACCGTGGCGTATGTCAATCATCAAGGTGGGACTCACAGTCCTCAGGCTATGAAAGAAGTATCTCGGATACTTGTATGGGCGGAATCCAGCTCCTGTCTAATCTCTGCTGTTCATATCCCAGGTGTAGACAATTGGGAAGCGGATTATCTCAGTCGCCAGACGTTACATCCGGGCGAATGGTCTCTTCACCCAGAGGTATTTCTTCAGATTGTTCAAATCTGGGGACTTCCAGAAATAGATCTGATGGCCTCTCATCTAAACAAGAAACTTCCCAGGTATCTGTCCAGATCCAGGGATCCTCAGGCGGAAGAAGTGGACACGTTGTCGCTTCCTTGGAATTATCAACCTGCTTATATCTTTCCGCCTCTAGTTCTTCTTCCAAAAGTGATTTCCAAAATTCTAATGGAACGTTCATTTATATTGCTGGTGGCTCCAGCATGGCCTCACAGGTTTTGGTATGCGGATCTCGTTCGGATGGCAAGTTGCCAACCTTGGACACTTCCGTTAAGGCCAGACCTTCTATCTCAAGGCCCATTTTTCTATCAGGATCTCAGATCATTAAATTTGAAGGTATGGAGATTGAACGCTTGATTCTTAGTCATAGAGGTTTCTCTGACTCAGTGATTAATACTATGATACAGGCTCGTAAATCTGTGTCTAGAAAGATTTATTACCGAGTCTGGAAGACTTACATTTCTTGGTGTTCTTCTCATAAATTCTCTTGGCATTCTTTTAGAATTCCTAGAATTTTACAGTTTCTTCAGGATGGTTTGGATAAGGGTTTGTCTGCAAGCTCTTTGAAAGGTCAAATCTCTGCTCTTCCTGTTCTTTTTCACAGAAAGATTGCTAATCATCCTGATATTCATTGTTTTGTACAGGCTTTGGTTCGTATCAAGCCTGTCATTAAGTCTATCTCTCCTCCTTGTAGTCTTAATTTGTTCTGAGGGCTTTACAGGCTCCTCCGTTTGAACCTATGCATTCTCTGGATATTAAATTACTTTCTTGGAAAGTGTTGTTCCTTTTGGCCATCTCTTCTGCTAGAAGAGTTTCTGAGTTATCTGCTCTTTCTTGTGAATCTCCTTTTCTGATTTTTCATCAGGATAAGGCGGTGTTGCGGACTTCATTTAAATTTTTACCTAAGGTTGTGAATTCTAACAACATTAGTAGAGAAATCGTTGTCCCTTCATTATGTCCTAATCCTAAGAATTCTCTGGAGAGATCTTTACATTCTTTGGATGTAGTAAGAGCTTTGAAAAATTATGTTGAAGCTACTAAAGGTTTTAGAAAGACTTCCAGTCTATTTGTTATCTTTTCTGGTTCCAGGAAAGGTCAGAAGGTGTCTGCCATTTCTTTGGCATCTTGGTTAAAATCTTTGATTCATCATGCTTATGTAGAGTTGGGTAAGTCCCCGCCTCAAAGGATTACAGCTCATTCTACTAGGTCAGTTTCTACTTCCTGGGCTTTTAGGAATGAAGCTTCTGTTGATCAAATTTGCAAAGCAACAACTTGGTCTTCTTTGCATACTTTTACTAAATTCTACCATTTTGATGTTTTCTCTTCTTCAGAAGCAGTATTTGGTAGAAAAGTTCTTCAGGCAGCTGTTTCAATTTGATTCTGCTGCTTATTATTTCATTTTTTTTTATTTGGGTTGTGGATTATTTTTTCAGCGGAATTGGCTGTCTTTATTTTATCCCTCCCTCTCTAGTGACTCTTGCGTGGAAGTTCCACATCTTGGGTATCTGCCATCCCATACGTCACTAGCTCATGGACTCTTGCTAATTACATGAAAGAAAACATAATTTATGTAAGAACTTACCTTATAAATTCATTTCTTTCATATTAGCAAGAGTCCATGAGGCCCACCCTTTTTTTGTGGTGGTTATGATTTTTTTGTATAAAGCACAATTATTCCAATTCCTTATTTTTTTATGCTTTCGCTCCTTTCTTATCACCCCACTTCTTGGCTATTCGTTAAACTGTATTGTGGGTGTGGTGAGGGGTGTATTTATAGGCATTTTGAGGTTTGGGAAACTTTGCCCCTCCTGGTAGGAATGTATTTCCCATACGTCACTAGCTCATGGACTCTTGCTAATCTGAAAGAAATTAATTTATCAGGTAAGTTCTTACATCAATTATGTTTTTTCTTCGTTCTGAACCAAAAATGGGCCCGCTCCTATGCTTTACATGTCGTCTTTTTAAATAAAGATAGCAAGAGAATGAAGAAAAAATTATAGGAGTAAATTAGAAAGTTGCTTAAATTTGCATGCTCTATCTGAATCATTAAAGAAAAAAATTGTATTTTGTATCCCTTTAAGGGCACACTATAGGACAGGGGACCACAGATTTTAATAGATGTATTTAATTTTGTTTCATACAGGTTGTGAGAGTCTATGATCCATTACTCCTGGGAATTACCGTTCCTGACCACTAGGTGGAGGCAAAGATTCCCAAGCCCCAAGAGCTCTATAAAACCCCTCCCACCTTACCAGAAACTAGTCTTTTCTTTTCCTCTGCTGGAGGAAAATGAAGAATAAAGATGTACATATGATTCTTCAGTGAGAGAGGCTTTCAGTCTATGTTGAGGCCTTTTTTCCCCTCAGAGTACAGAGTTTGTCAGAGGGATGTATATGGAGTATGTTTAGTTGTTCTTTTTTTCACCTCATGGGAAATTTCACAAATCTTCCATAATGGTCGGAGGGACTTGTCTTTTGCTACCTCTTATGGATCTAAAATATACCTCTATTCCATAACCTCTGCTTATATATTGTATTACTGGTTTGGCTTTCTACTGGTTTTCTATTAGTAGATGTAGTTTCCTTTTTTAAGAACTAAGCTTGACTTTTTGCCTAAGGCGCTATTTTCAGATAACATTAGTCAGGTAATTGTTGGGAGGGGTTTTATAGAGCTCTTGGGGTATGGGAACCTTTGTCTCCTCCTAGTGGTCAGGAAAGGTAATTCCCAGGAGTAATGGATCGTTGACTCTCACCACCATGATCTAGTTGTTAATATGCAAAACAAATGAAAATTTTAGCTTATATAGTTAGTATGTTGAATTATAAAATACTCATTAAAAATACCCGGTTTTAACTTTAGACATCTGTTGTGTTGTGAGATAGATGTGCTATTAACCTCATTTGAAAGCAACATGGAGGTTAAAATTAAGCTTTCATAATTTAGAAACATAGATTTTGACATCAAGAAGGCACCATATGCCCAACAAGTCTGCTCAAATTTTCCAAAAAGTTTACACTTATTTAATTTGTGTTTTGCTTATGTCAGGAATTCTTGAAGTCCATCACAGTGTTTGTCCTTACCACCTTTAATACATTCCATTAATCAATCACCCTTTCAGTGACGAAGTGCGTCAGTAAATTACACCGAAACCTACTACCCTTTAACTTGAGATCATGACCCCTTGTTCTGGAATTGCTCGTTTTGTGAAAAATACTTACAGCCTCATTTTTTAAGCCTGCTAATATATATACTTGAAAGTTTCTATTACATCAACTTTTGCCCTTTTCGCCTCTAAGCAATACATATTGGTCAATGAGCCTTTTGTGGAAGGTTTTTATTTTTAATATCGTGCACTGATTTTGTAGCCCTCTCCTTTGGACAAATTCCAATGTATTAATATCCTGCTGAAGATATGGCCTCCAGAACTGCACACAATACTCAGTGATATTAAATGGGGCATAAGAACGTTATTATTTCTGCTGCCAATATCTCTGCCTATACATCCAAGCATTCTACTGACCTATGTGCTGAAATACACCATTGTTTACAACATTTCAAATCACCTGAAATAATAATTCCCAAGTTGTGTACCTCTTTTGGAACAGTCAGTAATGGGTCATTGAGTTTGTAATTAACCTTTGGATTTTTCTTTCCTAAATGCATTATTTTGCTATTTTTAAAATTAAATTTTACATCCCAGTCATGTAACTTCTCATTTGGTCCACCCCCCATGGAACATCAACAATATTACAAATGTTTGCATTATCTTCAAAAAGGCATACCTTCCCCTGTAGCCTTTTGCTGATATCAATAATAAATATGTTAAACAAAAAAGGCAAAGAACTAACCCCTAAAAACACCACTTGCTTTCCTTCCGGTTTATACACTCCACTTATTAACACACTCTGTCCGCTATGCTTAAAGGGACATTAAACTGCTGTGCACAACTATTAAAGAATAGCAGCTACTTAATATATTATTGCATTTCATCCTGCTTCTGCAGCTCTTTTCAAAGCAGTTTTCCTGTTTTAATAGCTTAAAGGTGCCAGATACTCCTCTTCATACTGGGGGCTGCCATCTTGGAGCTCAGCTATTCTCGCAGCCTGTGACAGAAGCAGTGCGGTAATATTGCCCATTTTTTTTACAGTTGTATTATTTGCTTGGGGTTAGTGTAGATGACACATTGTGTAAGCTTTACATTTTTGCATTTTTTACACAGTTTTACAAAATATATTTAAAAAACGCTTACCAATAATTTAGAGCAACGCAGCTACAGCAAAAATGTACAGCTCCTGCTTTGTATCATGCACCCTAACCTGAAGCAAAATTACACAGTTATATAATTCAAACTGCTATTGTCACAGGCTGGGTACTTGAGCTCCAAGATGGCGGCACCCAGTATGAAGAGGCAGAGCTTCGGTATCTGGCACCTTTAAGCTATTAAAACATGAGAACTTATTTGAAAAGGGTTGCAGGAACAGGATGAAATGCGATAATATAGTGAGTAGTTACTATTCTGTTGTAGCCGTGCATAGCAGTTTAATATCCCTTTAAGCCAGCATTCTACTCCACAATCTAGTTCAGACCAAGGAAAATGTATGAATAAGTTTGCTGTGTGGGACAGTGTCAACTACTTTGCTGAAATCTATTTTGATCTACACTTATCTTAACACTTTAGTGACATAATGAAAGAAGTAAATTAGTCTGACAAAAGGTTAGTGCTTAAGGCCATTCTTATTTTTAGTAATATTCCTTAAGTTTAGTCATTCTATCTGCACAGTTTTAATCATTGAGACAGTCTGCAACTTGCTTTTAGTTCATCAGATGGTGAAATTCCCATCTTGACCACTAGGAGGAGGCAAAAGACACCCCAACACACCAGACCTTTAAATCCCTCCCACTACCCCTGAGCCTCTCACTTCCCATGAAGTGCAGATCTGTTGTTAAGAGCGTTCATTTAATCGATCTGTGGCCCATTTCCTTCTTTGAGGGGTAGACAAGGAGTTATAAGCCAGGCAGTGAGAAATGTAACATGCCTTCCATGTGAATTGTAGACATGTCCACCAATTCCCTGGTCTACAGTGCTCCTTGTGGGATCCACATCCCTCACAAGAGAAAGTATAGACTTGTCCACCAATCCCTGGTTTGTAGATGCTGTTACTTATTTAACTCCTTGGTATTGTGCTTGCACTGCTAAGGAGGCCTCATCTACTGGAAGCAAGTTACTGCAGCTGAAGTAAGCACAGCGGACAAAGGTGCTGAAAGGTAAGTACTTTGCACCTTTATTGTTCACCAGCTATTAGTATGAACATGTACACGTTTCACATAGTCTGGGGATATATATTTGCACAACATACACTTTATTTCTTTCATGTAATTAGCAAGAGTCCATGAGCTAGTGACGTATGGGATATACATTCCTACCAGGAGGGGCAAAGTTTCCCAAACCTCAAAATGCCTATAAATACACCCCTCACCACACCCACAATTCAGTTTTACAAACTTTGCCTCCTATGGAGGTGGTGAAGTAAGTTTGTGCTAGATTCTACGTTGATATGCGCTCCGCAGCAAGTTGGAGCCCGGTTTTCCTCTCAGCGTGCAGTGAATGTCAGAGGGATGTGAGGAGAGTATTGCCTATTTTGAATACAGTGATCTTCTACGGGGTCTATTTCATAGGTTCTCTGTTATCGGTCGTAGAGATTCATCTCTTACCTCCCTTTTCAGATCGACGATATACTCTTATTTATATACCATTACCTCTGCTGATTTTCGTTTCAGTACTGGTTTGGCTTTCTACAAACATGTAGATGAGTGTCCTGGGGTAAGTAAATCTTATTTTCTGTGACACTCTAAGCTATGGTTGGGCACTTTGTTTATAAAGTTCTAAATATATGTATTCAAACATTTATTTGCCTTGACTCAGGATGTTCAACATTCCTTATTTTCAGACAGTCAGTTTCATATTTGGGATAATGCATTTGAATCAATCATTTTCTCCAACATAGGTGTGTCCGGTCCACGGCGTCATCCTTACTTGTGGGATATTCTCTTCCCCAACAGGAAATGGCAAAGAGCCCAGCAAAGCTGGTCACATGATCCCTCCTAGGCTCCGCCTACCCCAGTCATTCTCTTTGCCGTTGTACAGGCAACATCTCCACGGAGATGGCTTAGAGTTTTTTAGTGTTTAACTGTAGTTTTTATTATTCAATCAAGAGTTTGTTATTTTAAAATAGTGCTGGTATGTACTATTTACTCAGAAACAGAAAAGAGATGAAGATTTCTGTTTGTATGAGGAAAATGATTTTAGCACCGTAACTAAAATCCATGGCTGTTCCACACAGGACTGTTGAGAGCAATTAACTTCAGTTGGGGGAACAGTGTGCAGTCTCTTACTGCTTGAGGTATGACACATTCTAACAAGACGATGTAATGCTGGAAGCTGTCATTTTCCCTATGGGATCCGGTAAGCCATGTTTATTAAGATAGTAAATAAGGGCTTCACAAGGGCTTATTAAGACTGTAGACTTTTTCTGGGCTAAATCGATTCATTATTAACACATATTTAGCCTTGAGGAATCATTTATTCTGGGTATTTTGATATGATTATATCGGCAGGCACTGTTTTTGACACCTTATTCTTTAGGGGCTTTCCCTAATCATAGTCAGAGCCTCATTTTCGCGCCGGTATGGCGCACTTGTTTTTGAGGACAGCATGGCATGCAGCTGCATGTGGGTGGAGCTCTGATACATAGAAAAGTCTTTCTGAAGGCATCATTTGGTATAAAAACGGCTCCGGTTCCGTTATTTTAAGGGTTAAAGCTTCCAAATTTGGTGTGCAATACTTTTAAGGCTTTAAGACACTGTGGTGAAATTTTGGTGAATTTTGAACAATTCCTTCATACTTTTTCGCAATTGCAGTAATAAAGTGTGTTTAGTTTAAAATTTAAAGTGACAGTAACGGTTTTATTTTAAAACGTTTTTTGTGCTTTGTTATCAAGTTTATGCCTGTTTAACATGTCTGAACTACCAGATAGATTGTGTTCTGACTGTGGGGAAACCAAGGTTCCTTCTCATTTAACTATATGTATTTTATGTCATAAAAAAATGTAGTAAAAATGATGCCCAAGATGATTCCTCAAGTGAGGGGAGTAAGCATGGTACTGCATCATCCCCTCCTTCGTCTACACCAGTCTTGCCCATACAGGAGGCCCCTAGTACATCTAGTGCGCCAATACTCCTTACTATGCAACATTTAACGGCTGTAATGGATAATTCTATCAAAAACATTTTAGCCAATATGCCCGCTTATCAGCGAAAGCGCGACTGCTCTGTTTTAGAAAATTCTGTAGAGCATGAGAACGCTGATGATATGGTTTCTGAAGGGCCCCTACACCAGTCTGAGGGGGCCAGGGAGGTTTTGTCTGAGGGAGAAATTTCAGATTCAGGAAACATTTCTCAACAAGCTGAACCTGATGTGATTACTTTTAAATTTAAGTTGGAACATCTCCGCGCTCTGCTTAAGGAGGTGTTATCCAATTTGGATGATTGTGATTATCTGGTCATTCCAGAACCACTATGTAAAATGGAAAAGTTCTTAGAGGCCCCGGGGCCCCCCGAAGCTTTTCCTATATCCAAGCGGGTGGCGTACATTGTTAGTAAAGAATGGGACAGGCCCGGTATACCTTTAGTACCTCCCCCCATATTTATAAAATTGTTTTCCTATAGTCGACCCCAGAAAGGACTGATGGCAGACAGTCCCCAAGGTCGAGGGGGCGGTTTCTACTCTACACAAGCGCGCCACTATACCCATAGAAGATAGTTGTGCTTTCCAAGATCCTATGGATAAAAAATTAGAAGGTCTGCTAAAGATGTTTGTTCAGCAAGGTTCCCTTCTACAACCAATTGCATGCATTGTCCCTGTCACTGCAGCCGCGTGTTTCTAGTTTGATGAGCTAGGAAAGGCGATTATTAGTAATTCTTCTTCTTATGAGGAGATTATGGACAGAATTCGTGCTCTTAATTGGCTAATTCTTTCACCCTAGACGCCACCTTGCAATTGGCTAGGTTAGCGGCGAAAAAATTCTGGGTTTGCTATTGTGGCGCAGAGCGCTTTGGTTAAAATCTTGGGCAGCGGATGCGTCTTCCAAGAACAAATTGCTTGACATTCCTTTCAAGGGGAAAACACTCTTTGGCCCTGACTTGAAAGAGATTATCTCTGATATCACTGGGGGCAAGGGCCACGCCCTTCCTCAGGATAGGTCTTTTCAAGACCAAAAATAAACCTAAGTTTCGTCCCTTTCGCAGAAACGGATCAGCCCCAAGGGCTACGTCCTCTAAGCAGGAAGGTAATACTTCTCAAGCCAATCCAGCCTGGAGACCTATGCAAGGCTGGAACAAGGGAAAGCAGGCCAGGAAACCTGCCACTGCTACCAAGACAGCATGAAATGCGGGCCCCCGATCCGGGACCGGATCTGGTGGGGGACAGACTCTCTCTCTTCGCTCAGGCTGGGGCAAGAGATGTTCTGGATCCTTGGGCGCTAGAAATAGTCTCCCAAGGTTATTCTCTGGAGTTCAAGGGGCTTCCTCCAAGGGGGAGGTTCCACAGGTCTCAGTTGTCTTCAGACCACATAAGAAGACAGGCATTCTTACATTGGGTAGAAGACCTGCTAAAAATGGGAGTGATTCATCCTGTTCCATTAGGAGAACAAGGGATGGGGTTCTACTCCAATCTGTTCATAGTTCCCAAAAAAGAGGGAACGTTCAGACCAATCTTAGATCTCAAGATCTTGAACAAGTTTCTCAAGGTTCCATCGTTCAAGATGGAAACCATTCGAACACTTCTTCCTTCCATCCAGGAAGGTCAATTCATGACCAAGGTGGATTTCAAGGATTTTCTCATAGGTACTAGGGTCCCTTCTGGCGGTGCTAAGACCAAGGGGCATTGCTGTAGTACCTTACTTGGACGACATTCTGATTCGAGCGTCGTCCCTTCCTCAAGTAAAGGCTCACACGGACATTGTCCTGGCCTTTCTCAGATCTCACGGATGGAAAGTGAACGTGGAAAAGAGTTCTCTATCTCCGTCAACGAGGGTTCCCTTCTTGGGAACTATAATAGACTCCTTAGAAATGAGGATTTTTCTGACAGAAGCCAGAAAAACAAAACTTCTAGACTCTTGTCGGATACTTCATTCCGTTCCTCTTCCTTCCATAGCGCAGTGCATGGAAGTGATAGGTTTGATGGTAGCGGCAATGGACATAGTTCCTTTTGTGCGCATTCATCTAAGACCATTACAACTGTTCATGCTCAGTCAGTGGAATGGGGACTATTCAGACTTGTCTCCGAAGATACAAGTAAATCAGAGGACCAGAGACTCTTGCCGTTGGTGGCTGTCCCTGGACAACCTGTCACAAGGGATGACCTTCCGCAGACCAGAGTGGGTCATTGTCACGACCGACGCCAGTCTGATGGGCTGGGGCGCGGTCTGGGGATCCCTGAAAGCTCAGGGTCTTTGGTCTCGGGTAGAATCTCTTCTACCGATAAATATTCTGGAACTGAGAGCGATATTCAATGCTCTCAAAGCTTGGCCTCAGTTAGCGAGGGCCAAGTTCATACATCAACCATCAGGGGGGAACAAGGAGTTCCCTAGCGATGGAAGAAGTGACCAAAATCATTCTATGGGCGGAGTCTCACTCCTGCCACCTGTCTGCTATCCACATCCCAGGAGTGGAAAATTGGGAAGCGGATTTTCTGAGTCGTCAGACATTGCATCCGGGGGAGTGGGAACTCCATCCGGAAATCTTTGCCCAAGTCACTCAACCGTGGGGCATTCCAGACATGGATCTGATGGCCTCTCGTCAGAACTTCAGAGTTCCTTACTACGGGTACAGATCCAGGGATCCCAAGGCGGCTCTAGTGGATGCACTAGTAGCACCTTGGACCTTCAAACTAGCTTATGTGTTCCCGCCGTTTCCTCTCATCCCCAGGCTGGTAGCCAGGATCAATCAGGAGAGGGCGTCGGTGATTTTGATAGCTCCTGCGTGGCCACGCAGGACTTGGTATGCAGATCTGGTGAATATGTCATCGGCTCCACCATGGAAGCTACCTTTGAGACGAGACCTTCTTGTTCTAGGTCCGTTCGACCCACTCCAGCTGACTGCTTGGAGATTGAACGCTTGATCTTATCAAAGCGAGGGTTCTCAGATTCTGTTATTAATACTCTTGTTCAGGCCTGAAAGCCTGTAACCAGAAAAATTACCACATTATTTGGTATATCTGTTGGTGTGAATCTGCAGGATTCCCTTGGGACAAGGTTAAGATTCCTAAGAGTCTATCCTTCCTTCGAGAAGGATTGGAAAAAGGATTATCTGCAAGTTCCTTGATGGGACAGATTTCTGCCTTGTCTGTGTTACTTCACAAAAAGCTGGCAGCTGTGCCAGATGTTCTAGCCTTTGTTCAGGCTCTGGTTAGAATCAAGCCTGTTTACAAAATCTTGACTCCTCCTTGGAGTCTCAACCTAGTTCTTTCAGTTCTTCAGGGGGTTCCGTTTGAACCCTTACATTCCGTTGATATTAAGTTATTATCTTGGAAAGTTTTGTTTTTGGTTGCAATTTCTTCTGCTAGAAGAGTTTCAGAATTATCTGCTCTGCAGTGTTCTTCTCCTTATCTGGTGTTCCATGCAGATAAGGTGGTTTTGCGTACTAAACCTGGTTTTCTTCCAAAAGTTGTTTCTAACAAAAACATTAACCAGGAGATAGTTGTGCCTTCTTTGTGTCCTAATCCAGTTTCAAAGAAGGAACGTTTGTTGCACAACTTGGATGTAGTTCGTGCTCTCAAATTTTACTTAGCAGCTACTAAGGATTTCAGACAAACTTTGTCTTTGTTTGTTGTTTATTCTGGTAAACGGAGAGGTCAAAAAGCAACTTCTACCTCTCTCTCCTTCTGGATTAAAAGCATTATCCGATTGGCTTATGAGACTGCCGGACGGCAGTCTCCTGAAAGAATCACAGCTCACTCCACTAGGGCTGTGGCTTCCACATGGGCCTTCAAGAACGAGGCTTCTGTTGATCAGATATGTAAGGCAGCGACTTGGTCTTCACTGCACACTTTTTCTAAATTTTACAAATTTGATACTTTTGCTTCTTCTGAGGCTATTTTTGGGAGAAAGGTTTTGCAAGCCGTGGTGCCTTCCATTTAGGTGACCTGATTTGCTCCCTCCCTTCATCCGTGTCCTAAAGCTTTGGTATTGGTTCCCACAAGTAAGGATGACGCCGTGGACCGGACACACCTATGTTGGAGAAAACAGAATTTATGTTTACCTGATAAATTACTTTCTCCAACGGTGTGTCCGGTCCACGGCCCGCCCTGGTTTTTTTAATCAGGTCTGATAATTTATTTTCTTTAACTACAGTCACCACGGTAACATATGGTTTCTCCTATGCAAATATTCCTCCTTAACGTCGGTCGAATGACTGGGGTAGGCGGAGCCTAGGAGGGATCATGTGACCAGCTTTGCTGGGCTCTTTGCCATTTCCTGTTGGGGAAGAGAATATCCCACAAGTAAGGATGACGCCGTGGACCGGACACACCGTTGGAGAAAGTAATTTATCGGGTAAACATAAATTCTGTTTTTTCTTACCTTAAAAAATTGGACTCTTTTTTTCCCTGTAGGCTGTTAGGCTCGCGGGGGCTGAAAATGCTTCATTTTATTGCGTCATTCTTGGCGCAGACTTTTTTGGCGCAAAAAATCTTTTCTGTTTCCGGCGTCATACGTGTCGCCGGAAGTTGCGTCATTTTTGACTCCTTTTGCGCCAAAAATGTCGGCGTTCCGGATGTGGCGTCATTTTTGGCGCCAAAAAGCATTTAGGCGCCAAATAATGTGGGCGTCTTATTTGGCGCTGAAAAATATGGGCGTCGCTTTTGTCTCCACATTATTTCAGTCTCATTTTTTCTTTGCTTCTGGTTGCTAGAAGCTTGTTAATTGGCATTTTTTCCCATTCCTGAAACTGTCATTTAAGGAATTTGATCAATTTTGCTTTATATGTTGTTTTTTCTCTTACATATTGCAAGATGTCTCACGTTACATCCGAGTCGGAAGATACTTCAGGAAAATTGCTGTCTAGTGCTGGAACTACCAAAGCTAAGTGTATCTGCTGTAAACTTTTGGTAGCTATTCCTCCGGCTGTTGTTTGTATTAATTGTCATGACAAACTTGTTAATGCAGATAATATTTCCTTTAGTAATGTACCATTGCCTGTTGCAGTTCCTTCAACATCTAAGGTGCAGAATGTTCCTGATAACATAAGAGATTTTGTTTCTGAATCCATCAAGAAGGCTATGTCTGTTATTTCTCCTTCTAGTAAACATAAAAAATCTTTTAAAACTTCTCTCTCTACAGATGAATTTTTAAATGAACATCATCATTCTGATTCTGATGACTCTTCTGGTTCAGAGGATTCTGTCTCAGAGATTGATGCTGATAAATCTTCATATTTATTTAAAATGGAATTTATTCGTTCTTTACTTAAAGAAGTACTAATTGCTTTAGAAATAGAGGATTCTGGTCCTCTTGATACTAATTTTAAACGTTTAGATAAGGTCTTTAAATCTCCTGTTGTTATTCCAGAAGTTTTTCCTATTCCTAATGCTATTTCTGAAGTAATTTCCAGAGAATGGGATAAATTGGGTAATTCATTTACTCCTTCTAAACGTTTTAAGCAATTATATCCTGTGCCGTCTGACAGATTAGAATTTTGGGACAAGATCCCTAAGGTTGATGGGGCTATTTCTACCCTTGCTAAACGTACTACTATTCCTACGTCAGATGGTACTTCGTTTAAGGATCCTTTAGATAGGAAAATTGAATCCTTTCTAAGAAAAGCTTATCTGTGTTCAGGTAATCTTCTTAGACCTGCTATATCATTGGCTGATGTTGCTGCAGCTTCAACTTTTTGGTTGGAAACTTTAGCGCAACAAGTAACAGATCATGATTCTCATAATATTATTATTCTTCTTCAACATGCTAATAATTTTATCTGTGATGCCATTTTTGATATTATCAGAGTTGATGTCAGGTTTATGTCTCTAGCTATTTTAGCTAGAAGAGCTTTATGGCTTAAAACTTGGAATGCTGATATGGCTTCTAAATCAACTCTACTTTCCATTTCTTTCCAGGGTAACAAATTATTTGGTTCTCAGTTGGATTCTATTATCTCAACTGTTACTGGTGGGAAAGGAACTTTTTTACCACAGGATAGAAAATCTAAGGGTAAAAACAGGGCTAATAATCGTTTTCGTTCCTTTCGTTTCAACAAAGAACAAAAGCCTGATCCTTCATCCTCAGGAGCAGTTTCAGTTTGGAAACCATCTCCAGTCTGGAATAAATCCAAGCCTTCTAGAAAGGCAAAGCCAGCTTCTAAGTCCACATGAAGGTGCGTCCCTCATTCCAGCTCAGCTGGTAGGGGGCAGGTTACGTTTTTTCAAAGAAATTTGGATCAATTCTGTTCACAATCTTTGGATTCAGAACATTGTTTCAGAAGGGTACAGAATTGGTTTCAAGATGAGACCTCCTGCAAAGAGATTTTTTCTTTCCCGTGTCCCAGTAAATCCAGTGAAAGCTCAAGCATTTCTGAATTGTGTTTCAGATCTAGAGTTGGCTGGAGTAATTATGCCAGTTCCAGTTCTGGAACAGGGGATGGGGTTTTATTCAAATCTCTTCATTGTACCAAAGAAGGAGAATTCCTTCAGACCAGTTCTGGATCTAAAAATATTGAATCGTTATGTAAGGATACCAACGTTCAAAATGGTAACTGTAAGGACTATCTTGCCTTTTGTTCAGCAAGGGCATTATATGTCCACAATAGATTTACAGGATGCATATCTGCATATTCCGATTCATCCAGATCATTATCAGTTCCTGAGATTCTCTTTTCTGGACAAGCATTACCAGTTTGTGGCTCTGCCGTTTGGCCTAGCTACAGCTCCAAGAATTTTTACAAAGGTTCTCGGTGCCCTTCTGTCTGTAATCAGAGAACAGGGTATTGTGGTATTTCCTTTTTTGGACGATATCTTGGTACTTGCTCAATCTTTACATTTAGCAGAATCTCATACGAATCGACTTGTGTTGTTTCTTCAAGATCATGGTTGGAGGATCAATTCACCAAAAAGTTCATTGATTCCTCAGACAAGAGTAACCTTTCTGGGTTTCCAGATAGATTCAGTGTCCATGACTCTGTCTTTAACAGACAAGAGACGTCTAAAATTGATTTCAGCTTGTCGAAACCTTCAGTCACAATCATTCCCTTCGGTAGCCTTATGCATGGAAATTCTAGGTCTTATGACTGCTGCATCGGACGCGATCCCCTTTGCTCGTTTTCACATGCGACCTCTTCAGCTCTGTATGCTGAATCAATGGTGCAAGGATTACACAAAGATATCTCAATTAATATCTTTAAAACCGATTGTACGACACTCTCTAACATGGTGGACAGATCACCATCGTTTAATTCAGGGGGCTTCTTTTGTGCTTCCGACCTGGACTGTAATTTCAACAGATGCAAGTCTCACAGGTTGGGGAGCTGTGTGGGGATCTCTGACGGCACAAGGACTTTGGGAATCTCAGGAGGTGAGATTACCGATCAATATTTTGGAACTCCGTGCAATTTTCAGAGCTCTTCAGTCTTGGCCTCTTCTAAAGAGAGAATCGTTCATTTGTTTTCAGACAGACAATGTCACAACTGTGGCATACATCAATCATCAAGGAGGGACTCACAGTCCTCTGGCTATGAAAGAAGTATCTCGAATTTTGGTTTGGGCGGAATCCAGCTCCTGTCTAATCTCTGCGGTTCATATCCCAGGTATAGACAATTGGGAAGCGGATTATCTCAGTCGCCAAACCTTGCATCCGGGCGAATGGTCTCTTCACCCAGAGGTATTTCTTCAGATTGTTCAAATGTGGGAGCTTCCAGAGATAGATCTGATGGCGTCTCATCTAAACAAGAAACTTCCCAGGTATCTGTCCAGATCCCGGGATCCTCAGGCGGAAGCAGTGGATGCATTATCACTGCCTTGGAAGTATCATCCTGCCTATATCTTTCCGCCTCTAGTTCTTCTTCCAAGAGTAATCTCCAAGATTCTGAAGGAATGCTCGTTTGTTCTGCTGGTAGCTCCGGCATGGCCTCACAGGTTTTGGTATGCGGATCTTGTCCGGATGGCCTCTTGCCATCCGTGGACTCTTCCGCTACGACCAGACCTTCTGTCGCAAGGTCCTTTTTTCCATCAGGATCTCAAATCCTTAAATTTAAAGGTATGGAGATTGAACGCTTGATTCTTGGTCAAAGAGGTTTCTCTGACTCTGTGATTAATACTATGTTACAGGCTCGTAAATCTGTATCCAGAGAGATATATTATAGAGTCTGGAAGACTTATATTCCTTGGTGTTTTTCTCATCATTTTTCTTGGCATTCTTTTAGAATCCCGAGAATTTTACAGTTTCTTCAGGATGGTTTAGATAAAGGTTTATCCGCAAGTTCTTTGAAAGGACAAATCTCTGCTCTTTCTGTTCTTTTTCACAGAAAGATTGCTAATCTTCCTGATATTCATTGTTTTGTACAAGCTTTGGTTCGTATAAAACCTGTCATTAAGTCAATTTCTCCTCCTTGGAGTTTGAATTTGGTTCTGGGGGCTCTTCAAGCTCCTCCGTTTGAACCTATGCATTCTTTGGACATTAAATTACTTTCTTGGAAAGTTTTGTTCCTTTTGGCGATCTCTTCTGCCAGAAGAGTCTCTGAATTATCTGCTCTTTCTTGTGAGTCTCCTTTTCTGATTTTTCATCAGGATAAGGCGGTGTTGCGAACTTCTTTTGAATTTTTACCTAAAGTTGGGAATTCCAACAACATTAGTAGAGAAATTGTGGTTCCTTCATTATGTCCTAATCCTAAGAATTCTAAGGAGAAATCGTTGCATTCTTTGGATGTTGTTAGAGCTTTAAAATATTATGTTGAAGCTACTAAGTCTTTCCGAAAGACTTCTAGTTTATTTGTTATCTTTTCCGATTCTAGAAAAGGCCAGAAAGCTTCTGCCATTTCTTTGGCATCTTGGTTGAAATCTTTAATTCATCTTGCCTATGTTAAGTCGGGTAAAACTCCGCCTCAAAGGATTACAGCTCATTCTACTAGGTCAGTTTCTACTTCCTGGGCGTTTAGGAATGAAGCTTCGATTGATCAGATTTGCAAAGCAGCAACTTGGTCCTCTTTGCATACTTTTACTAAATTCTACCATTTTGATGTATTTTCTTCTTCTGAAGCAGTTTTTGGTAGAAAAGTACTTCAGGCAGCGGTTTCAGTTTGAATCTTCTGCTTATGTTTTTCATTAAACTTTATTTTGGGTGTGGATTATTTTCAGCAGGAATTGGCTGTCTTTATTTTATCCCTCCCTCTCTAGTGACTCTTGCGTGGAAAGATCCACATCTTGGGTAATCATTATCCCATACGTCACTAGCTCATGGACTCTTGCTAATTACATGAAAGAAAACATAATTTATGTAAGAACTTACCTGATAAATTCATTTCTTTCATATTAGCAAGAGTCCATGAGGCCCGCCCTTTTTTGTGGTGGTTATGATTTTTTTGTATAAAGCACAATTATTCCAATTCCTTATTTTATATGCTTTCGCACTTTTTTCTTATCACCCCACTTCTTGGCTATTCGTTAAACTGAATTGTGGGTGTGGTGAGGGGTGTATTTATAGGCATTTTGAGGTTTGGGAAACTTTGCCCCTCCTGGTAGGAATGTATATCCCATACGTCACTAGCTCATGGACTCTTGCTAATATGAAAGAAATGAATTTATCAGGTAAGTTCTTACATAAATTATGTTTTTACTAGTTTATGGCACTTTTTTTTAAAAATTAGAGATTTTTTTAAGTTTACTGTTGCTAAAAACAGTAGCACAGTCGGTTTAGCGAGCTCACAAGTTACTTCTGATCTGTACACAGTGTATTTTTCATTTCTTTCATGTAATTAGCAAGAGTCCATGAGCTAGTGACGTATGGGATATACATTCCTACCAGGAGGGGCAAAGTTTCCCAAACCTCAAAATGCCTATAAATACACCCCTCACCACACCCACAATTCAGTTTTACAAACTTTGCCTCCTATGGAGGTGGTGAAGTAAGTTTGTGCTAGATTCTACGTTGATATGCGCTCCGCAGCAAGTTGGAGCCCGGTTTTCCTCTCAGCGTGCAGTGAATGTCAGAGGGATGTGAGGAGAGTATTGCCTATTTGAATGCAGTGATCTCCTTCTACGGGGTCTATTTCATAGGTTCTCTGTTATCGGTCGTAGAGATTCATCTCTTACCTCCCTTTTCAGATCGACGATATACTCTTATTTATATACCATTACCTCTGCTGATTTTCGTTTCAGTACTGGTTTGGCTTTCTACAAACGTGTAGATGAGTGTCCTGGGGTAAGTAAATCTTATTTTCTGTGACACTCTAAGCTATGGTTGGGCACTTTATTTATAAAGTTCTAAATATATGTATTCAAACATTTATTTGCCTTGACTCAGAATGTTCAACATTCCTTATTTTCAGACAGTCAGTTTCATATTTGGGATAATGCGTTTGAATCAATCTTTTTTTTTTCTTACCTTAAAAATTTGACTTTTTTTCCCTGTGGGCTGTTAGGCTCGCGGGGGCTGAAAATGCTTAATTTTATTGCGTCATTCTTGGCGCTGACTTTTTTGGCGCAAAAAATCTTTTCTGTTTCCGGCGTCATACGTGTCGCCGGAAGTTGCGTCATTTTTTGACGTCCTTTTGCGCCAAAAATGTCGGCGTTCCGGATGTGGCGTCATTTTTGGCGCCAAAAAGCATTTAGGCGCCAAACAATGTGGGCGTATTATTTGGCGCCAAAAAATATGGGCGTCGCTTTTGTCTCCACATTATTTCAGTCTGATTTTTTCTTTGCTTCTGGTTACTAGAAGCTTGTTTATTGGCATTTTTTCCCATTCCTGAAACTGTCATTTAAGGAATTTGATCAATTTTGCTTTATATGTTGTTTTTTCTCTTACATATTGCAAGATGTCTCACGTTGCATCTGAGTCAGAAGATACTTCAGGAAAATCGCTGTCTAGTGCTGGAACTACCAAAGCTAAGTGTATCTGCTGTAAACTTTTGGTAGCTATTCCTCCGGCTGTTGTTTGTATTAATTGTCATGACAAACTTGTTAAAGCAGATAATATTTCCTTTAGTAATGTACCATTGCCTGTTGCAGTTCCCTCAACATCTAAGGTGCAGAATGTTCCTGATAACATAAGAGATTTTGTTTCTGAATCCATCAAGAAGGCTATGTCTGTTATTTCTCCTTCTAGGAAACATAAAAAATCTTTTAAAACTTCTCTCTCTACAGATGAATTTTTAAATGAACAACATCATTCTGATTCTGATGACTCTTCTGGTTCAGAGGATTCTGTCTCAGAGATTGATGCTGATAAATCTTCATATTTATTTAAAATGGAATTTATTCGTTCTTTACTTAAAGAAGTACTAATTGCTTTAGAAATAGAGGATTCTGGTCCTCTTGATACTAATTCTAAACGTTTAGATAAGGTGTTTAAATCTCCTGTGGTTATTCCAGAAGTTTTTCCTGTTCCTAATGCTATTTCTGAAGTAATTTCCAGAGAATGGGATAAATTGGGTAATTCATTTACTCCTTCTAAACGTTTTAAGCAATTATATCCTGTGCCGTCTGACAGATTAGAATTTTGGGACAAAATCCCTAAAGTTGATGGGGCTATTTCTACCCTTGCTAAACGTACTACTATTCCTACGTCAGATGGTACTTCGTTTAAAGATCCTTTAGATAGGAAAATTGAATCCTTTCTAAGAAAAGCTTATCTGTGTTCAGGTAATCTTCTTAGACCTGCTATATCTTTGGCTGATGTTGCTGCAGCTTCAACTTTTTGGTTGGAGACTTTAGCGCAACAAGTAACAGATCATGATTCTCATAATATTATTATTCTTCTTCAGCATGCTAATAATTTTATCTGTGATGCCATTTTTGATATTATCAGAGTTGATGTCAGGTTTATGTCTCTAGCTATTTTAGCTAGAAGAGCTTTATGGCTTAAAACTTGGAATGCTGATATGGCTTCTAAATCAACTCTACTTTCCATTTCTTTCCAGGGTAACAAATTATTTGGTTCTGAGTTGGATTCTATTATCTCAACTGTTACTGGTGGGAAAGGAACTTTTTTACCACAGGATAAAAAATCTAAGGGTAAAAACAGGGCTAATAATCGTTTTCGTTCCTTTCGTTTCAACAAAGAACAAAAGCCTGATCCTTCATCCTCAGGAGCAGTTTCAGTTTGGAAACCATCTCCAGTCTGGAATAAATCCAAGCCTTCTAGAAAGGCAAAGCCTGCTTCTAAGTCCACATGAAGGTGCGTCCCTCATTCCAGCTCAGCTGGTAGGGGGCAGGTTACGTTTTTTCAAAGAAATTTGGATCAATTCTGTTCACAATCTTTGGATTCAGAACATTGTTTCAGAAGGGTACAGAATTGGTTTCAAGATGAGACCTCCTGCAAAGAGATTTTTTCTTTCCCATGTCCCAGTAAATCCAGTGAAAGCTCAAGCATTTCTGAATTGTGTTTCAGATCTAGAGTTGGCTGGAGTAATTATGCCAGTTCCAGTTCTGGAACAGGGGATGGGGTTTTATTCAAATCTCTTCATTGTACCAAAGAAGGAGAATTCCTTCAGACCAGTTCTGGATCTAAAAATATTGAATCGTTATGTAAGGATACCAACGTTCAAAATGGTAACTGTAAGGACTATCTTGCCTTTTGTTCAGCAAGGGCATTATATGTCCACAATAGATTTACAGGATGCTTATCTGCATATTCCGATTCATCCAGATCATTATCAGTTCCTGAGATTCTCTTTTCTGGACAAGCATTACCAGTTTGTGGCTCTGACGTTTGGCCTAGCTACAGCTCCAAGAATTTTTACAAAAGTTCTCGGTGCCCTTCTGTCTGTAATCAGAGAACAGGGTATTGTGGTATTTCCTTATTTGGACGATATCTTGGTACTTGCTCAGTCTTTACATTTAGCAGAATCTCATACGAATCGACTTGTGTTGTTTCTTCAAGATCATGGTTGGAGGATCAATTTACCAAAAAGTTCATTGATTCCTCAGACAAGGGTAACTTTTCTGGGTTTCCAGATAGATTCAATGTCCATGACTCTGTCTTTAACAGACAAGAGACGTCTAAAATTGATTTCAGCTTGTCGAAACCTTCAGTCACAATCATTCCCTTCGGTAGCCTTATGCATGGAAATTCTAGGTCTTATGACTGCTGCATCGGACGCGATCCCCTTTGCTCGTTTTCACATGCGACCTCTTCAGCTCTGTATGCTGAATCAATGGTGCAGGGATTACACAAAGATATCTCAATTAATATCTTTAAAACCGATTGTACGACACTCTCAAATGTGGTGGACAGATCACCATCGTTTAATTCAGGGGGCTTCTTTTGTGCTTCCGACCTGGACTGTAATTTCAACAGATGCAAGTCTCACAGGTTGGGGAGCTGTGTGGGGATCTCTGACGGCACAAGGAGTTTGGGAATCTCAGGAGGTGAGATTACCGATCAATATTTTGGAACTCCGTGCAATTTTCAGAGCTCTTCAGTCTTGGCCTCTTCTGAAGAGAGAATCGTTCATTTGTTTTCAGACAGACAATGTCACAACTGTGGCATACATCAATCATCAAGGAGGGACTCACAGTCCTCTGGCTATGAAAGAAGTATCTCGAATTCTGGTTTGGGCGGAATCCAGCTCCTGTCTAATCTCTGCGGTTCATATCCCAGGTATAGACAATTGGGAAGCGGATTATCTCAGTCGCCAAACGTTACATCCGGGCGAATGGTCTCTTCACCCAGAGGTATTTCTTCAGATTGTTCAAATGTGGGGACTTCCAGAAATAGATCTGATGGCCTCTCATCTAAACAAGAAACTTCCCAGGTATCTGTCCAGATCCAGGGATCCTCAAGCGGAAGCGGTGGATGCATTGTCACTTCCTTGGAAGTATCATCCTGCCTATATCTTTCCGCCTCTAGTTCTTCTTCCAAGTGTAATCTCCAAGATTCTGAAGGAATGCTCGTTTGTTCTGCTGGTAGCTCCGGCATGGCCTCACAGGTTTTGGTATGCGGATCTTGTCCGGATGGCCTCTTGCCATCCGTGGACTCTTCCGCTACGACCAGACCTTCTGTCGCAAGGTCCTTTTTTCCATCAGGATCTCAAATCCTTAAATTTAAAGGTATGGAGATTGAACGCTTGATTCTTAGTCAAAGAGGTTTCTCTGACTCTGTGATTAATACTATGTTACAGGCTCGTAAATCTGTATCCAGAGAGATATATTATAGAGTCTGGAAGACTTATATTTCTTGGTGTCTTTCTCATCATTTTTCTTGGCATTCTTTTAGAATTCCAAGAATTTTACAGTTTCTTCAGGATGGTTTAGATAAAGGTTTGTCCGCAAGTTCCTTGAAAGGACAAATCTCTGCTCTTTCTGTTCTTTTTCACAGAAAGATTGCTAATCTTCCTGATATTCATTGTTTTGTACAAGCTTTGGTTCGTATAAAACCTGTCATTAAGTCAATTTCTCCTCCTTGGAGTTTGAATTTGGTTCTAGGGGCTCTTCAAGCTCCTCCGTTTGAACCTATGCATTCATTGGACATTAAATTACTTTCTTGGAAAGTTTTGTTCCTTTTGGCAATCTCTTCTGCCAGAAGAGTTTCTGAATTATCTGCTCTTTCTTGTGAGTCTCCTTTTCTGATTTTTCATCAGGATAAGGCAGTGTTGCGAACTTCTTTTGAATTTTTACCTAAAGTTGTGAATTCCAACAACATTAGTAGAGAAATTGTGGTTCCTTCATTATGTCCTAATCCTAAGAATTCTAAGGAGAAATCGTTACATTCTTTGGATGTTGTTAGAGCTTTGAAATATTATGTTGAAGCTTCTAAGTCTTTCCGAAAGACTTCTAGTTTATTTGTTATCTTTTCCGGTTCTAGAAAAGGCCAGAAAGCTTCTGCCATTTCTTTGGCATCCTGGTTGAAATCTTTAATTCATCTTGCCTATGTTGAGTCTGGTATAACTCCGCCTCAAAGGATTACAGCTCATTCTACTAGGTCAGTTTCTACTTCCTGGGCGTTTAGGAATGAAGCTTCGATTGATCAGATTTGCAAAGCAGCAACTTGGTCCTCTTTGCATACTTTTACTAAATTCTACCATTTTGATGTATTTTCTTCTTCTGAAGCAGTTTTTGGTAGAAAAGTACTTCAGGCAGCGGTTTCAGTTTGAATCTTCTGCTTATGTTTTTCATTAAACTTTATTTTGGGTGTGGATTATTTTCAGCAGGAATTGGCTGTCTTTATTTTATCCCTCCCTCTCTAGTGACTCTTGCGTGGAAAGATCCACATCTTAGGTAATCATTATCCCATACGTCACTAGCTCATGGACTCTTGCTAATTACATGAAAGAAAACATAATTTATGTAAGAACTTACCTGATAAATTCATTTCTTTCATATTAGCAAGAGTCCATGAGGCCCACCCTTTTTTGTGGTGGTTATGATTTTTGTATAAAGCACAATTATTCCAATTCCTTATTTTATATGCTTTCGCACTTTTTTATCACCCCACTTCTTGGCTATTCGTTAAACTGAATTGTGGGTGTGGTGAGGGGTGTATTTATAGGCATTTTGAGGTTTGGGAAACTTTGCCCCTCCTGGTAGGAATGTATATCCCATACATCACTAGCTCATGGACTCTTGCTAATATGAAAGAAATGAATTTATCAGGTAAGTTCTTACATAAATTATGTTTTTCTGGTATTTTCTCTTTTCCTCATCTACTAGGGTATATATGTATGAACGAAGAACATGGAAGTGGCAGGGATTTGAAGTTATGGTAAATTTTGCCAAATCAGGGGCCATAATATTTAAGAACATCATCTGCACACTTAATAACTGTCAAAGCAGGAGCTTAAAAGTTATTTTAACCCTATTTATTTTACCTCGGTTTCTCTGTTATGTCAGCAGCTGCCGGCCGCCCCTTCCACACTTTTTCTAAAATTCAGGAGGAGGACGGTACAGCTAATTGGTAGCTGTGCTGCACATCCCATTCAAGGTAGTAGCTCAGGGCTCCAAGCCTTAAAGAGCGCAGAGCTACAACCTTCTCTCTGACAACAAGTGCCTGGGATCCTCACCCCCCTTGCCCTCACAGCCCTGATTCCATCAAACATACAACCTAATCCTCCCCAGTCATCCTGCACATACTGACCTCATGAAACTGGCAATGGTACCAAAGCCAGCAATATAATCAGAGTAGCAAGTGCAGGCTTGGCCTGAAAAAGCGCTGAACTTCAGCCTTGAATGGGTGTGCTGCACAGCTTCCTATTGGCTGTATCACCCTTTTTCTGACTTTTGGGGGGAAAAGAAAGTGTAGGTAAAATAAATCATTTTAAAATAACTTTTCTTTTATAAATGTGGTGAGTCCCCAATCCATTAACCCTGTGAATTATACTCCTCATCAATAGGAGGAGGCAAAAACCCCAAAACTCCTTGAGCCCTTAAAAACCCATCCCACCTTACTGGAAACTAGTCTTGTCTGTCTTCGCCTTCATAGGAGTAAGTTGAAGAAGGAAGATGCTTAAAGGGTTTATTAGAAGGGTTCTCAGACCGATTTGAGGCCCAGGTTTCCCCTCAGAGAGCTATAGTTTAGAGGAATGTCGTTGGAATATATATATATATATACTGTATATGTGTGTATATGTATATATATATATATATATACATATATACAATGTTAAGAGAGAGCACTCTCACCCTAATTCCAACTGCCAGGGTGCCAACAGTTAAATATAAGAATAGAAGGAGGCACTCGCTGGGCTTTTAATAAGTGAATTTAATCCTTAAAGCGTTTAAGGATTAAATTCACTTATTAAAAGCCCAGCGAGTGCCTCCTTCTACATATATATATATATATATATATATATATATATATATATATATATATATATATATATATATATATATATATATATATATATAGTCATATGCAAAAGTTTCCATGATTTTCATTTATAAATAATTGGGTGTTTGGATCAGCAATTTCATTTTGATCTATCAAATAACTGAAGGACACAATAATATTTCAGTAGTGAAATGAGGTTTATTGGATTAACAGAAAATGTGTAATATGCATCATAATTAAATTAGACAGGTGCATACATTTGGGCACCCTTGTCATTTTGTTGATTTGAATACCTGTAACTACCTAGCACTGATTAATTGGAACACACAATTGGTTTGGTGAGCCCATTAACCCTTTAACTTCATAGACAGCTGCATCCAATCATGAGAAAAGGTATTTAAGGTGGCCAATTGAAAGTTGTTGTTCTCTTTGACTCTCCTCTCAAGAGTGGCAACATGGGGGCCTCAAAACAACTCTCAAATGACCTAAAAACAAAGATTGTTAAACATTATGGTTTAGGGGAAGGCTGCAAAAAGCTATCGCAGAGATTTAAGCTGTCAGTGTCCACTGTGAGGAACATAGTGAGGAAATGGAAGACCACAGGCACAGTTCTTGTTAAGGCCAGAAGTAAAATATCAGAGAGGCAAAGGATGGTGAGAACAGTCAAAAACAGCCCACAGACCACCTCCAAAGACCTAAAACATCATCTTGCTGCAGATGGTGTCACTGTGCATCGTTCAACAATTCAGCGTATGGGAGAGTGATGCTGAAGAAGCCTTTTCTGCACACACGCTACAAACAGAGTCGCTTGAGGTATGCAAACGCACATTTGGACAAGCCGGCTTCATTTTGGAAGAAGGTGCTGTGGACTGATGAAACAAAGATGGAGTTATTTTGTCATAACAAGGGCCGTTATGCATGGCGGCAAAAGAACACAGCGTTCCAAAACAAACACTTGCTATCCACAGTAAAATTTGATGGATGTTCCATCATGCTGTGGAGCTGTGTGGCCAGTGCCAGTACTGGGAATCTTGTTAAAGTTGAGGGTCGCATGGATTCCACTCAATATCAGCAGATACTTGACAATAATGTTGTGGAATCAGTCACAAAGTTGAAGTTATGCCGGAGCTGGATATTTCAACAAGACAATGACCCAAAACACTGCTCAAAATCTACTCTGGCATTTATGCAGCGGAACAAGTACAATGTTCTGGAATGGCCATCCCAGTCCCCAGGCCTGAATATCATTGAAAATCTGTGGCGTGATTTGAAGCGGGCTGTCCATGCTCGGCAACAATCCAACTTAACTTTGCAAGGAGGAATCAGGGCCTATGAATACCCAAAAACTCCCCTCGCCCACCGGGCAAGTAAATGACAAAACTTACCAGCCCGCAAGAAACTTTAGTCGCCCGTGCGTATCTGCATGTAGTGTGTATATATCTTATGTAAAAAGGCAATATAAATAGTGTTATTGTAATCCCACAAAGCATTGCAGACAGAGGTCCCAATTTGAATGCCCTGCAAGCTGCTTAATATTTGGGACTTGATAAAAAGGCTTTATCTTTAGAAAATATTTTTCTATCACTAGGTAGAAAAAAACAGGGATATTATCTTTGTAATACTGTATGTACATCTTGACTTTTTTCCCCCTAAGGAAAAAAAGATATAATTGCGCTTTTTTTTTTACTTCAGCATATGTGAGCGGTATTGGATTTAGCTGGACAATGAACAGTGACATAACAAGCATTTTAAAAATACCTTTTCCTCCTTTCTGCCCAGCTGCCTTTCAACTACTAGCACTGCCAGTGCCGCGCTAGCAGATTTGACTGGGTGCATGGAGATGGCATGTTCTCTACGAATTGGTTAAAGTCAGTTTTTGGAGCATCAATAGCGTACAGAAATATTATGCACTGCTCTATATTGTTATGGTAAGCAGCTTGCTCGTGTACATTGTGCTGAAGTACTGCAGAGGACCCTGGAGTACGTCAGCATAATGTACGTGAGAAAGCTACCTACCATAACTATATAGTTACTTTAAGCCATACTTCATTCATACACAGAGAAGAAACACTCACCGCTCTAGCAGGATGTCTTCCCGCGCAGACAACTTTAGGGGTGGGAAGTATCAACTGACAAGAAAGAGACCAAGAGCCATGGAGATAAGGGGAGTTCTTTGAATGCATTTAACAGAAAGAACCTCCCCTTTCTACCCTCCTTTCCCGTGTGTGCGCATATGTGAAAGGCAATTTGACATTTTTTATTATTGCTTCTTTTATCCTAATTAAAATGTCAGGTCGCCGCTCGGGCTGGTAACTTAAAAATTTTACTTGCCCTCAAGAAATTTAGGTCGCCATTGGCGACTGGACCGGTCTATTCATATTCCCTGAGGAATGGTCCAAAATACCTTCATCCAGAATCCAGACATTCATTACAGGCTATAGGAAGCATCTAGAGGCTATTATTTCTGCTAAAGGAGGCTCTACTAAATATTATTGCAATATTTCTTTTGGGGTGCCAAAATGTATGCACCTGTCTAATTTCGTTTTAATGCATATTGCAAATTTTCTGTTAATCCAATAAACCTCATTTCACTACTGAACATA
>NC_069500.1:138636829-138644329 GCF_027579735.1 Bombina bombina
ATTCAGGCGCCGTCCTTTCACAGAGCCAAGGCTCACACGGAGATGGTATTAGCCTTTCTGAGGTCTCACGGGTGGAAGGTGAACATCAAAAAGAGTTCTCTGTCCCCACTCACAAGGGTTCCCTTCCTAGGAACACTAATAGATTCAGTAGAAATGAAAATATTTCTGACGGAGGTCAGAAAGTTGAAACTTTTAACTACCTGCCAAGTTCTTCATTCCATTCCTCGGCCATCTGTAGCTCAGTGCATGGAAGCAATCGGATTAATGGTAGCGGCAATGGACATAGTCCCTTTTGCTCGGATACTCCTCAGACCACTGCAACTATGCATGCTCAAACAGTGGAATGGGGATTATGCAGACCTGTCTCCTCAAATTCAGTTGGACCAGGAGACCAGAGATTCTCTTCTCTGGTGGTTGTCTCAGGACCACCTGTCTCAGGGAATATGTTTCTGCAGGCCAGAGTGGGTCATTGTAACGACCGACGCCAGTCGGCTCAGGGCTTATGGTCTCGGGAAGAAACGCTTCTCCCAATAAACATTCTGGAACGGAGGGCGATATTCAACGCTCTTCAGGCATGGCCTCAACTAGCTGCGGCCAAATTCATCAGATTTCAGTCGGACAACATCACGACTGTAGCTTACGTCAATCATCAGGGGGGAACAAAGAGTTCCCTAGCGATGACAAAGTAACCAAAATAATCAGGTGGGCGGAGGATCACTCCTGCTATCTCTCAGCAATTCACATCCCAGGAGTAGACAACTGGGAGGCGGATTTTCACCCGGGGGAGTGGGAACTCCACCCGGAGGTATTTGCCCAGCTGACTCAGCTATGGGGCACTCCAGAATTGGATCTGATGGCGTTCCGTCAGAACACCAAACTTCCTCTCTACGGGTCCAGGTCCCGGGACCCCAAGGCGGTATTGATAGATGCTCTAGCAGCGCCTTGGTCCTTCAATCTGGCTTATGTTTTTCCACCATTTCCTCTCCTTCCTCGTCTGGTCGCCAGAATCAAGCAGGAGAAGGCTTCGGTGATTCTGATAGCGCCTGCGTGGCCACGCACGACTTGGTATGCAGACCTAGTGGACATGTCATCTGTCCCACCATGGACACTGCCAATGAGGCAGGATCTTCTAATACAGGGTCTGTTCAAGCATCCAAATCTAGTTTCTCTACGTCTGACTGCTTGGAGATTGAACGCTTAATTCTATCAAAGCGTGGTTTCTCTGAGTCAGTTATAAATAAATGATTCACCTTACCTGGTGTTCCACGCAGATAAGGTAGTTTTGCGTACCAAGCCTGGTTTTCTTCCTAAAGTCTAACAAGAATATTAACCAGGAAGTAGTTGTTCCTTCTCTGTGTCCTAATCCTTCTTCGAAGAAGGAACGTCTTTTACACAATCTTGATGTAGTTCGTGCTTTAAAGTTCTATTTACAAGCAACTAAGGATTTCAGACAAACATCTTCCTTGTTTGTTATCTATTCTGGTAAGAGGAAAGATCAGAAAGCGACTGCTACCTCTCTTTCCTTTTGGCAGAAAAGCATCATCCGTTTGGCCTATGAGACTGCTGGCCAGCAGCCTCCTGAAAGAATTACTGCTCCTTCTACCAGAGCAGTGGCTTCCACATGGGCTTTCAAAAATGAGGCTTCTGTTGAACAGATTTGTAAGGCAGTGACTTGGTCTTCACTGCATACTTTTGCCAAATTTTACAAATTCGATACTTTTGCTTCTTCGGAGGCTATTTTTGGGAGAAAGGTTTTGCAAGCAGTGGTGCCTTCCGTTTAAAGTACCTGTCTTGTTCCCTCCCTTCATCCGTGTCCTAAAGCTTTGGTATTGGTATCCCACAAGTAAAGGATGAAGCCGTGGACTGGATACACCTTGCAAGAGAAAACAGAATTTATGCTTACCTGATAAATTACTTTCTCTTGCGGTGTATCCAGTCCACGGCCCGCCCTGGCATTTAAGTCAGGTAAAAAGTTTTTTTGTTTAAACTACAGTCACCACTGCACCCTATGGTTTCTCCTTTTTCTTCCTAACCTTTGGTCGAATGACTGGGGGGTGGAGCTAGAGGGGGAGCTATATGGACAGCTCTGCTGTGTGCTCTCTTTGCCACTTCCTGTAGGGAATGAGAATATCCCACAAGTAAAGGATGAAGCCGTGGACTGGATACACCGCAAGAGAAAGTAATTTATCAGGTAAGCATAAATTCTGTTTTTATCCCTATAAGCAGTTTGAGAGTACTAAATCCCCTGGTGATGTAGGGACCAAACATTTATGCTACTTCTTGTAGTATAGTTTCATTATTTAAAATGTCAAACAAATAGAGGGGCCCCTCTATTTGTTTGACATTTTAAAAACTGTTCCACCCCAAGTGTGAGGAGGAGTGCAGCCTGACTTTTCGTTCATAAAGAATCTGCAGAAATCATATCTACATCTGTAGCCTTCCATTGGGACTTTATTATTATAATAACAACTGTATGGTTTGTTATATTACCTTTTAGTGATAAATGTTTCTTATATCTGTATAGCGCGCCCCCTATTACCTGTTTTATCAGCTTCTTTCAGGATACTTTCATTATTTATATTCATTATGCCCACTTTCCTGTAATTTAACTCGGAGGAACTGAAAGTGCAGTATGCAGTAGACATCACAAGTCTAACATTGCTTTAGTTCCCACATCCATTGTTTAATCACCATTTAAAGCTATCCATAATTAGCCTCATCAGAGTAGATGAGAGAAAACCTAGCTGACATTACTTTATACAGACTAAAATATTTGTGGTTTTCGATGTCCAGTTATGTGCGCACTGTAACGTTCTAAGTGTGAAAAGAGAGGTTGTGCTTTGTCTATTAAAGGGATACTGAACCCAAATTTGTGATTCATATAGAGCATGCAATTTTAAGCAACTTTCTAAATTACTCCTATTATCAATTTTTCTTCGTTCTCTTGCTATCTTTATTTGAAAAAGAAGGCATCTAAGCTAAGGAGCCAGTCAATTTTTGGTTCAGATCCATGGACAGCACTTGTTGATTGGTGGGTGAATGTATCCACCAATCAGCAAGAACAAACCAATTTGTTCACCAAAAATGGGCCGGTGTCTAAACTTACATTCTTGCTTTTCAAATAAAGATACCAAGAGAATGAAGACAACTTGTTAATAGGAGTAAATTATAAAGTTGCTTAAAATTGCATGCTCTGTCTGAATCACAAAAGAAAAAAATGTGGGGTCTGTGTCCCTTTAAAGGATTACTTTCTGTTATAATTGTTAAGCTAAACAACTAACATATTAAAGTTAATAAATATTAATTAAAACCTACTGACCTATATTTTCTCCAAAACGAAGTTTCATAACTTTCTAAAAGTTATATCTTTTATTCGCCGATGATGTCACGTTATCCTGCCCACTATTTTCAGCACTGAGTGTTCAAAATACTTAAACCAATAACTTTGTGTTTAAAGCGCCATTTTGAAACCTAGGTATTGTAAACGGATTGGTACAGAGCAAAGGATACCCATGGAGTGGGTTTGGAAAAACATTAAATTTGCAGACAAGATTTCTGATATACGGTAGAGATATGTTAAAGAAATGCTATTGATAAAAAGCGTATTTGGGGTAGTTAGTTAGTAACAGGCATAGAAAATATTTACTTACAGTGGCCCTTTAAGTAGACTGATTTTAAAGATTGTATCTTTTAGTTCCCTGGAAGTTCACACCTCTGCACTTTTTCTACCCTAATGTTGACTTTTATCAGGCTTTTAATAGAATGTATCCTGCTTTAATAAATCCATTCTAGGATCTGAATAAGGATCTATGATATGGCTTTCTCCTTGACTCAGTATCATTAGGCCTCGGGTTTCTTTGCAATGCAAGCCATTTGTTCTTCTTTGCACTTACTTCTCTGTACCTTACCTATTAAGGGCCAGATAGCAAGTGGAACGTTCTTTAACGCTGCTGCTTGAGCGTTAACTTCGCTAGAAATAAGCTGTTTACGTGCATCAGGTTGCACTCGTATTATAAGTTGAAAGTAAAATGTTTTTGCTTGTGCACTAACCCAACGGGCATAAAAAGGAAGCTTACAATATTGTGTGCAATAACCTATTTCCCCCCATAGAAGTAATTGGAGCAAAAATATGGGGGGGGGGGGGGTAAGAACTTGCGTGCAAACACGTTTACATATTCTCAAGTGTACTAACTTGACATGTAAATATTTCACATTCCAATGTTCTTCACATAGAAGAATATGTTTTATTTATACATAAATACATATTTCTACATATATCTGGTATATACATTATATACATGATTATATGTAGGTTTAGATATATATATATATATATATATATATATATATATATATATATATATATATATATAATACCGTCCATACCACACAGGTTATACCCTCCAGAGGTCGTCTGCCTGGGTGCTATGATGCCTTAAATATTTCCTGTACAAATGACAGCACTCTCAGGTCTTTTTTCAAAATGAGATCAACAAAATTCTCTTTTTTAATGGAACGTTTTCGAGGAGCTTGTCCCCATCATCAGCATAACATTCAAGTGTAACAAAACATATATTTATACAAACAAACCAATTAATCAAATCTTAACAACCTGTGTCTCCCTTGGTGTCCCAGAAAACCGCCAACCACTCGTGTTTGGAACGCACTATGCGTTCCAGTGCTTTGTAACCGGAAATACCTCGTGTCATGTGACTTCCGGTTTCGTATATTCACAATATACCTTATCCGTGCAACATTTACATATTTCAAACTCATATTCTTAAATACTTTTGCTTACTATATGCCTATTGGACTCACATAGACATTATATTGCCTTATTTTACTTGTGATCTTGTGATACACTGGCTTCTCACCTCTGCAGCGTAGTCTAATCACTCTCACATTAGTGTGTTGATTTGTGCAAACTTTATATTTTTGCATTCCACTTTCTCTGTGTAGTCTATATGATGTGTCCGTGTTATTGTGTGGGTATTAACATTTATGTGTGTATTTGCAATAGCTTGTGTTGACTGTGCCCTTTGTGTTTGTCTCGGTTACCATGGTTACCCAGTAGTGCTGGCTATGCATTCTCTATGTGTCTTGCAATCTTTATATAGCCATATTCCCATTAGTTCCTTTATTGCACTTAGACTTAGAGGTCTATTAGTTGCCCCACTGCAATCTAATATGCATGTGTATTTGCTCTTCCCCTAGGTGAACGTATTGCGTTACTCAGCCCCTCTTTTCTTAGACCCTTGTGTCTAAGAAGGTGTCTGCTTAGAGGCTAGTGATCTAATTGTGCCTATAGGCACCTTACATTTTTTACACATACATTTCTGACATATAGTTTCCTTAATTTCTGTTCTGTTATCCTATTATTTTGTACATTTAGATGTAGCATGTCCTCTTATTTAATGCTTTTATTATTTTTTCTCTATGTTGTTTATTTTTCTAAGATTGTCTCTTTATATACAGGATTTTCAAGTGTCCCCACTGTGGTTCAACTGTCTCCTAGACTTCTATGCACTGGATCTGTATACATAGCCATTCCACTTCCAATTAGCAGTCTATTTCCGTCCTGCTGTGTCTTTAGATGTTGTTCATCCTTTCCATGCTTATATTTTGTTGTAATAGGCTACTGTGTATCAAGGTTATGGGAGTTGTTGTTTTACTGGTAACCTGCCAATACTATGTCTTACTCCAGGAGTAGTGGGAGGCACTGTCATGTCTCCCCCTGCTCTGATCTTAGGTATATGACTAGGGCACTACCCCCCTTGGGGTCTGTGTCTCAGTCCTACCTTGATCCGGTGCACAGTATCTGGCCATCGTACCTTTGTGTGTGTCTCCTACCTACACCAGTGCCTTAAAATCTGGCGCTGAGTTGAGCCCCCCTGGGTGTATTGTGCCCAGTCTATACATCCATTCTGCTTCTCGTCTGAGAAGGGCTTTATTACGGTCGCCTCCTCTGTCAAGCTGGGGGATGTGATCAATTAAGATGTATCTGATGCTGGAGACTTGATGTTGTTTTTGAGTGCAATGTCTGGCTACAGGTTGGTCTGAATTGCCTGTATCTAGTGCTACCCTTATCGCCCGCCTGTGGTTAGCCATTCTTTCACGTAGTGTCCCACTGGTCTTACCAATATAGAATTTGGCACATGGGCAGTAGAGTAGGTAGATTACATGTGTTGTATTGCACGACAGAGAGTGTTTGATGTGATACACCTTGTTAGTATGCGGATGGTGGAAGGTCTTAGTGGCTATTAGGCCATTGCACGTTGTGCAGCCCAGGCACTTATATGAACCTTTGATGTTAACCTTTTCTTTCTTTAGATAACATTTTTTGGGGTCTGTTTTGACCAGCAGGTCCCTTAGATTTGTACCCCGCCTGTATGCAATCATCGGTGTGAGATTATGAGCAAATCTTAGTTTTGGGTCCGATTGTATCACGGGCCAGTGTTTCCTTAGGATCTTGCCAGCATCACTGGTATTTGGTGAAAATGTAGTTGCCATTATGAGCCTGTTGGCTGTATCTTTGTTTTTTTCTTTGTTCATAAGAGTTGTCTGTGTATACGGTAGTATTTCCTGTACAATTGTATCTACCATATTCTTTTTATACCCTCGCTGTATAAATTTGTCCCTCATATACTGAAGTTGGGAGACCCCTGTAGCTTTGTCTGTGTTGTTACGTATTACTCGCATCAGTTGTGATTTTATGATTCCTTTGAGTAACGCTGGTGGGTGACAGCTAGTGGCACATAATAAGGAGTTCCTATCGGTGGGCTTATAATACAGTGTAGTGCCTAATGTACCATTTTGTATGTATACATTAAGGTCCAGGAAATGTACTTCTGTTGCACTGTGTGTTATTTTAAATCTCACCGGTGTGTTCGTGTTGTTAATGTATTGGAACCATTCAAATAGTGTGTCTTGTCCTCCCCTCCAGATTAAAAAGACATCATCTATATATCTTACATAGAAAATTATAGATGTTATATCTTTGTTCCACAGATATGTCTTTTCAAACTCAGACATGTATATGTTGGCATACGATGGGGCCATATTTGACCCCATCGCCGTGCCGGATGTCTGCAAGTAGTATTGAGTTTCAAATCGAAAATAATTGTGTGTGAGACAAAATTGCATAAGTGTCATGAAGTACTCAATTGGGGGTCCCTCATATTCTCTATCTTCAATGAGATGGTTCCTGACTGCTGTAAGCCCTTTGTCATGAGGGATGATGGTGTAGAGACTGTTGACATCCAGGGTTACCAGGATGTCCCCAGTCTCCACAGCAACATCCCCCAGTTTACGTATGAGGTCATTTGTATCAGCGATATAGGACATTGTTTTCTTTACTGTGGGTTGCAGTAATATGTCGAGTAACTGTGCTACCGGTTGTGTCATGGATTGTACCGCCGACACAATCGGTCGCCCTGGTGGTCTGTCCATAGTTTTATGGATTTTGGGCGTAGTGTATAGAATTGGCACTTTTGGGTATTT